>NC_040896.2:2046002-2141002 GCF_900634795.4 Betta splendens
CATGTAGCTAAATAACGTTATGTAACAAGCTAGTTAAGCTAGCAACAGCACAATAGCTAAAGTACCGGTTACCTAAACACTGGCGTCAACCCGAACTGCTGGGACGCTCGCGACATACGTCACTGTAAAATGACCTCCTCGCTTCTTCTTCTTCTTCTCCTTCCTGTCCCTTAAATGGCCGGTGGCAACCAACTTAATTGTGCATTACCGCCACCTAGTATGCTGGAGTGTAGACCAGAGTTGATCAATCAGGAAAAATAAATAAACAAACAAACAAAAACAAATTCTACCTAAATTCTATCCAACCATTGTGATTCCCCTCAGAAACAAGACTAGTGCCCTATAACTTCCTGACCGACTGAGTATCTGCTGTAGTGTGAATTCCGGTACTCTGTGCTGTCTATGTTCTCGTCAATCTGTCCCTTGCTAAAATGTACTGTTGACAGTTACACACCATGTGCCCCACTGATTCCTCCACCTGACAAAAATCACATAGCCTTGACTGGTGTTTTCCCATTAAACGTAATGTCTGATTCAGCTTTGTGCGTCCAAAATTAAATTATTTTATTGAAATTAAAGCTGAACTGGAATGTGAGCATAGAAGGATTTTGCTTGGCTTCATCTGTTCTACCCACTGTAATGTTGCTGTAATGGCTAACAATTCTACTGTATATACTGCAAGATGATCTTTGATAGATGTTCTTTGCTTAATGGATACCTGTAAAGCTGGGATGGTAAATGCAAACCGGGTTCTTCCTGTAATGGGATCTTTGGAGCCGTCTGTGTAAATTTCAGTATATTCGTGATATAACGCATGAATCCGTTCCTCCACCAACACAGTCATTGTGCTGGTCTTCTTGGTAGATGGTCGCTATTTAACATATCTAAATCAACTGATACTTGCAAAAATAACCATGCAGGAGTTGCTTTCAGTGTCACTGTAGGGGAGAATGTTTTCTGGTGTAATCCTACTTCATTTCCAACAGATGAGATGTTCCATATCAGACACTCGCTCGTTCCCTTCTCACTTCCCAGCTTGGGATAAGGATCTTTGATGCTGGATTTTTAGTGTGCCCTTTTAAATTAGCCCAATAGCTCATCACTAGCTTATCACTAGCTGTTCATCATCAATAGGCGTGGTCTTAATCGCACCACAACATAGTCTCAGTGCTTGTGCCTGGACTACTTCCAACATCTGAAGCGACCACTGACGCAAACACCAAACTCCCATAGTCCAGGACAGATCTAATCAATGCTATATACATACTTTTCAATGCCGCTCTACTTGCTGCCCAGCCCGACCCAGGTAGACATCTCATTACATTTAACACCTTTCTACATTTATTAATGACTTTACTAACGTGCTCCATTCCAAATTAGTTTTGAATGAAACCACACTACCAAGAACTTAAATATTTTAACCTTACAGTATTTGTCCATACATTTGTGCCTCCACTTCATTAATTTCTTTCTTCTCCCTGGTAATTATATGTGATTTAGTCTTTTCCACTGAAAATCTAAACCCTCATGAATATGACCGCTGTTAAGGGAAAAATTGTTTCTTCCTTATTCTATGCAGGTATTATATGATTTATGACTTATGTTCTGCAATTAATATCTTCTGTTTTGTCTTACTTCTGTTTTATGTGTTTGACATTTCACCTACATTGTTCAATGGTTGTCTTTGCCTGATAGACCCTCGACTCTAGCTCCCAAACCCAAGGCCGGGGAGTTGTCTCTCTCTGTCTGTTGAGACTTAGTGCTCCTTCCTCTCTGATAGTTGGACATCAGCGATGCAGGTGTGAGCATGTGAACATCTCCACACACGGCGACAGGGATGAGATGGTGCATGCAGTCTGATTGGGCTACACAGACGTTCCATCGTAGTCGGACAGAGGGGTTTAAAGGCAGAAGCAACTTGAGGATCGTGGGCTCTTTGCATCACACCTTTGTGGTGTGTGCACTGATCTCCCAGCTGGTTTTTGGTTTGTTGATGTGCACGATTAACACCCATGTTTTTGATTTGCTTTCCCCATTATTTTTATTTTCCTTTATTTTTGTAATAAATCCCACAAAAGACTGTCAGGGCGTTGTAGATGACGGACCCACATGCACAGCACAATACAGCTTGGAGATGTTAAAAGGATAGTTTATTCCAGGTACAAGGTCCAGATCAGGCAGAGTCATACACGGGAGGTTATACGAGATTAAACAAGGTCAGGCAGAGACGGCGTCAGGGACAGGCAAGGTCATACACGAGAGACTGATTACAATACCAAATCGTTGGGCGAAGAGTCGTGGTCAGGCAGGCAGGCAAGGTCGGTAACAGGCAATAGTAGATAACCAGGGCAGACAAGACAGGCAGGGACTAGGCAGGCTCGGAATCAGAGGTCAAGAACAGGATGCACGATACACGACAGGACAAGATCAACGAACGCTGGAAAGTGGTGATAACACGCAACAATCTGGCAAA
The DNA here is from genome assembly GCF_900634795.4 of Betta splendens. Lineage (NCBI taxonomy): Eukaryota > Metazoa > Chordata > Actinopteri > Anabantiformes > Osphronemidae > Betta > Betta splendens. The sequence goes on from NC_040896.2 coordinate 2,048,476, forward strand.
TTACAAGGGTGAGAGGTGGGGCTTAAATACGAGGCGGACTGATAGCAGATGAGGTGCAGGTGTGGATAATAAGAACCGGTACAGACAGGGAACAGCTGATGATGTGACGTTAGCAGGAAGTCCTTTCAACATAAAAGCGGATATAAAGCCAGGACGTGACAGTACCCGCCCCCCCAGGGCGTCTCCCACGGCGCCCACGGGGAGCCCCCCCGACCAGGGCAGGAGAAGGGTGGTTCAGGAGGAGGGACCGGATCCAGGCGTTGCCCCCGTCGCCGCCCTAGCGTCCTGGCGGAAACCGTCCGGGGCAGGAGCCTCCGGATGCGCCTGATGGAAGTCCCGGATGAGCAAGCGGTCCAAGATGTCCCGAGCCGGGACCCAGGACCTCTCATCCGCCCCGTAGCCTTCCCAGTCCACCAGATACTGGAAGCCCTCGTCGCCTACAGTCGAGGAGTTCCCGCACTGAGTAGACCGGGTGACCGTCCACCACCCGGGGCGGAGGCTGAGTCGGTGGAACCAGAGGACAGGAACGGTGAGGCTTGAGCCGGCTGACGTGGAAGGTGGGGTGTACTCTCATGGACCTGGGCAATGAGAGTCTCACGGACACAAGGTTAATAACCTGGGCTACACTGTATGGACCAATGAATTGTGGTGTCAACTTACGTGATGACCCCTGGAGCCGCAGGTCCTTAGTTGACAGCCAGACTTGGTCACCCACCTCATACGTGGGCTCCGGGGACCGCTTGCGGTCTGCTGCCTCTTTGTAGCGGGCCTGGGCCTGAAGCATCGTCCTCCGGGCTCGGAGCCACGTCTGTCGGCATCGCTGCAACAGTGCATGGGCCGAAGGGACGTGGACCTCTTTCTCCAACGACGGAAACATAGGGAGCTGGAAGCCATACGCACATTGGAACGGCGTCAAGCCCGTGGAGGAGCAGGGCAGGGTATTGTGGGCGAACTCGACCCATACTAATTTCCTGGACCACGACCCGGGGTTCTTTGAGGCCAACAACCGCAGTCCCACTTCCAGTTGCTGGTTGGCTCTCTCTGTTTGGCCGTTGGTCTCTGGGTGGTATCCGGAGGAGAGACGAGGAGAGACTAACCTCGGCCCCCAGGAGTGCGCAGAACTCCCTCCAGAACCGGGACACGAACTGGGGTCCGCGGTCAGACACAATGTCTTGAGGGAATCCATGAAGGCGAAAGACATGGTCCATCATGGCCTGGGCCGTCTGCCTGGCTAAGGGGAGCTTGGGCAGAGGGATAAAATGTGCACACTTTGAAAACCGATCCACCGCAGTCATAACCACCGTGTTACCTGCTGATGGTGGCAGTCTGGTGACAAAGTCCAGCGCTACGTGTGACCACGGCCGATGAGGGATTGGTAACGGTCGCAGGAGGCCGGCGGGTCGTTGGTGGGACGGCTTGTGCATCGAGCACGTGGGGCACCCGGCCACGTACTCCCGGATGTGTGCCTTCATAGATGGCCACCAGAATCGTTTGCCCACCCTGAACGCGGTGCGGGGTGCCCCAGGGTGGCAGCTGATGGCCGATGTGTGGGCCCAATGGATTACTTCCCCTCTAAGACCTGGGGGAACAAACAGACGGTTGGGGGGACATGCAGGAGGTCTGGGGAGACCCTGGGTGGCTTCCTGGACACGTCTCTCCATTGGCCAAGTCACTGCTCCCACCAGACAGCCTGCCGGTAGGATGTGATCAGGTTCCACCGGGGCGTCTAGGTGTTCGTGGAGCTGAGAGAGAGCATCCGGTTTGGTGTTTTTTGATCCTGGGCGGTACGATAGGTGGAAGTGGAAACGGCTGAAGAACAGCACCCAGCGGGCCTGGCGGGAGTTTAGCCTCTTAGCTGTCTTTATGTACTCAAGGTTTTTGTGGTCAGTGTAGACCAAAAATGGCTGTGCTGCCCCCTCTAGCCAGTGCCTCCATTCCTCCAACGCGGGCTTAAATGCCAGCAGCTCCCGGTTCCCGATATCATAATTTCGCTCAGCCGAAGATAGTTTACGGGACATGAATGCACAGGGGTGAAGCCTACCTTCGGCTGGGTCACGCTGCGAGAGCACCTCTCCTACCCCTGAATCCGAGGCGTCGACCTCCACCACAAATTGGCACACTGGGTCTGGCATACGAAGCACGGGGGCGGTAGTGAAGCTCCTTTTGAGGTGCTGGAATGCCGACTCCGCCTCGTCTGACCACTGAAAAGGAGTCTTAGGAGAGGTTAGTCTATGCAGGGGAGCCACGATGCTGCTGAACCTCCTTATGAAGCGACGGTAGAAATTGGCAAAACCCAGAAAATGTTGCACATCCTTCCGACACTGGGGCGTCGGCCAATCTTCCACCGCCTTGGTTTTTGCCGGGTCCATTTGGATCCGGCCCTGGGACACGATAAAACCCAGAAATGACACGGTATCAACATGAAAGACATTTGCTGGCGATCACGTACTTGGCCGTGGTCCTCCCTCCTTGTCGAATATTCACAAACCTCTGCGCCGCTTCTCTTCCGGGCGTGATCTCCTGGAAGATCTGCTTTAAAGCCACTGAGAAGGCTCTAAAAGACGACATGCAGGATGAACCGTTCTGCCATTCCGCAGTTGCCCAAGCCTCCGTTTCCCCGGTCAGGTGCGAAACCGCGTACACCACCTTGGCTCTCTCCGTGGGGAACGCGGGAGAATGTAGTTCATAATGAATCTCACATTGCGTGAGAAATGCCTGGCAGTCGCCGGACTCACCGGAGAAGCGGTTGGGCGCCCCGAGGTGTACATCTGGTGCCGGAGAGGGAACCGGTGGCGTCGCCGCAGGCGCGCTCGCTGCTGCGGTTGCTGGAACCTGGATCGGCACGGTGCTATTGGGGTTTCCTGGAGCGAGGCGGCCCACCGCCTCCACGAGTCCTGCCACCACGTTCTCCTGACGAAGTGCGCACTCCGCCAGTTTCTGGACCGCGGAGTTTGTCTTCTCCTCCTGCTCGCTGAGTCAATGTTCCTGAGCAGAGAGCACAGCGCGGAGCCTCTCTATGCTGGCTGGGTCCATTTCTGGCCAGATTGTTCTGTCAGGGCGTTGTAGATGACGGACCCACATGCACAGCACAATACAGCTTGGAGATGTTAAAAGGATAGTTTATTCCATGTACAGGGTCCAGATCAGGCAGAGTCATACACGGGGGGGGGGTTATACAAGATTAGACAAGGTCAGGCAGAGACTGCATCAGGGACAGGCAAGGTCATACACGAGAGACTGATTACAATACCAAGTCGTTGGTTGAAGAGTCGTGGTCGGGCAGGCAGGCAAGGTCGGTAACGGGCAATAGTAGATAACCAGGGCAGACAAGACAGGCAGGGACTAGGCAGGCTCGGAATCAGAGGTCAAGAACAGGATGCACGATACACGACAGGACAAGATCAACGAACGCTGGAAAGTGGTGATAACACGCAACAATCTGGCAAAATACAAGGGTGAGAGGTGGGGCTTAAATACGAGGCGGACTGATAGCAGATGGGGTGCAGGTGTGGATAATGAGAACCGGTACAGACAGGGAACAGCTGATGATGTGACGTTAGCAGGAAGTCCTTTCAACATAAAAGCGGATATAAAGTCAGGACGTGACAAAGACAACTTTCTCATCTGCCTCTTAATGGGAAATTTCCACCACACCGCTCCTCAACCACATTAACTGCTTCTTGTATCTTTTGTTTAATTTAGGTGATACTTTCCTTCTTTTCCGCAGTGCTCCGCCGTCTGCAAATAAGGATCGTTTTATGTTCTCTGGGATTTGAGAAAAAACATCATTTATCATAATAAAAAAATAAGTAGTGGACTAATGACACTACCCTGGGGAGTGCCATTATCAACATGATACTCCACCGAATACTCTGCTCCAATCCTAACCTGGATACATCTGTTAGATAAAAAATCTCTCACACAATTAAACATCCTTCCTAATACTCCTATTGCAATTTAATCATAGGTCCCTCCTTCTAGACCATATATTTTGCTTTCTCTACATCAAAGAAAACTGCCAGAACTGATTCTTTATTAACCTGTGCTTTCTTGACTTCTGTTTCTAAACATATCACTGGGTCCATGGTTCTTCTGCCTCTCCTGAACCCACCCTGATGAGGGGAAAGAACTCCCTTTGACTCCGGAAATACGTCAATCTATCCATGATCATCCTTTCCATTACTTTACATAGATGCAAGGTCAGTGCTATGGTCCTATAATTCCTGGAAGTTCCTTTGCCATCATTTCCACCTACTGTACTTCCTCACCGGTCTTTAATACTGGATACTGGGATTCTTTCCTAATTTCTTTCATACTTTTAATCATTCCTCAAACATCCCTAACCGGTGTTGTTCTTCCTATTTTATTACATAAAGCTTTTTGCCCTGCATACTCATTTCCTAACATTTGCTTGTGCTTTCTTATATTCAATTAAATGCCAGAAATTATGAGTTCTTTTTAACACCCTCAGAGCTTTATTTCTTTTCTTTACAGCATTGCCACATTCATCTGTTCACCGGGTAACTGCTTTACGTTCTATCATCCTTTACTTTTAGGAATTGCCTGATTGGCAGCTTCTACTAGTGCTATCTTAATTTTTTAATAAATCTTTTCAATATCTTCATTCAAGCCCACTTTACACATCTCTCTCTCACAAATATATGTAAACAATTCTCATCCCGCCCTACTAAACACCCACTTCCCTATTGCTTCCTTGTCCGTTAGCCAGCAAACCTCTCCTATTCCATTGCAGCAATAGAATCATTATCAAGATTATCCAGGTCCCGACTGTTCTTGACTCGTCTCAGCTTGTGCCTTACCTCCTCCAAAGTCAATCTTCTGATGTCAAGATGATGGGCCGCAGCTTTAACAATAAGCTAAATCCTCTGGTTTAGACTTAACTTCCATAGTTGCATTTAATACACCTGCATTAAAAGTGACTAACTTCTTCAGATCTAACACTATCTTCCCTTTCTTCATCTGATCAAGGTCCCTCTAAATAGATCTCCGTGCATTTCCTCTTTCTTCAGCTTGTCCTCTCGGGTTCACCATTGTCACTGCCTCTGCATACGTGACTTTACTCTGCACTCTCACCTGCTGTATGTCCCTTTCCCTTCTCAAAACTTCACACCCACCATAAGCCATACTGTGCTCTCCTCCACAACTACAACACTTTGGACTTTGTTTACGGTCACACTGGTCATAATCATGATCTTCTTCCTTTGCATATTGCAGCTGTATGCCGAAAACTTTGGCAGTTGAAACATATCAGTGGCCTTGGCACGTACTCCCTAACACTGTAATTCAGGTAAACTAGTGTAACTTTATTGGGAAGGGCCTCCTCATGAAACAGTGATCACATGAAAGGAAACAAAGGACAGAACCGGAAGTGCATGAAAATAAAACAGGAAGTATGACACATGACTAAGTGAACCAAACTGTGGCAGACAGTAAACAAGACCGGGAACGCCGAAGAATAAAACAGGAAATGAACATGACAAACTAGAAAACAACACAGGAACAGCCCAAGTTCATGACAGAACCCTCCCCCCAAGGGCGTGTCCCAGACGCCGAAAAAAAACAAAAAAACGAGCACGGTGGGCGGAGGGAGGACTGGTGGAGGGCAAAAACTTAAAACAAACCCGCGCAGAGGAGGGCACAACCATACCACAACCAACTTCCCAAAAAAGAAACTCACGCCCAAAAGAGACAGACAAGGAAAACCCCACCAGATAACAAACGACTCAGAGTCCCATACACAAGATTCCGCAAGTCCAAGGCACAGGAACAATCACAAGGTCCAAACTCCCCTCTCACGGAGGGTGGTGAAGAGAGGAGATCCTGCCCAGCAACCGCTGGGCCCAAGGGTGCCCAAGGGTTGAGCTAGCGTTCAAGGAGGGCGATGTCTCCACAAGATGCCTCCAATGACCCAACACGAACGACGACATCCTCCAGGCGGGCGATGCTCCAGGAGATTGAGGGGTTGAGGCAGCTGGTGACGGCAGAGACCGTGCCACCGCTGCGGCAGGCGACAACTTCTTCCAGGCAGGGAGGCGCCCTAGAGGCTGGGCCGCTGAAGCGGGCAACGACGCAGAAGGCAGCGCCACTCCCGCGGCAGGCTGCGCCAAGGTCGAGGCCAGCAGCCAGGTGGATGAGATGAGAGCCAAAACCTGATGAGCCAAAACCAGAAACAAGGACATACGTGGTGCCAGAGCCAGAACCAGGGACAAACCCAGACGTGAAGCCAGGACAGACGTGGTCAGGACAAGACTACCAGGAACCGAAGTAGGCGTGACCGGAGCCGGGCCACCCGGAACCGAAGCACACGTGGCAGACTCCGGGTCACCAGGAGCCGATGCAGACGTGGTGGACGCCGAGCCACCAGGAACCGATGCAAACGTGGCACACGTTGGACCACCAGGAGCTGAGGCAGATGTGGTTGGACCACTAGGAGCTGAGGCAGTCGGTGCCGGACCACCCAAAGCTGCACCTGCACACGGTGAGTGGACCGCCAGGGACGGGGGCAGCCTTGCTCACCTGAGCACCCCCAAGCACTCCGGGGCCGACACAGGCACAGAGAACGACAGAGGACACGGAGCCCCTTCCTTCACAAGCCGGTGTCCCCACAAACCGAACTACTACATTCTGTTCCACTACTACTTCTGAATATAACGACAGTATATTCATCAGTAGTTCCTATCTATATTTAGATGTTCCAGCCCTAATACTGTGCAGAACAGATGCATAATCGCTACATATTAACCTTACCTGGCCTATACTGTTTAACCCACTCTAACGCTAATAACACTGCATACATCTCAAGTGAGAACACACTCAGGTCATTTGAAGTTCTATTAACCATGTCTGTGTTACTGTATGACTTGGCACTGTAACTGCATCATAGGTTCTGTCAGCTCTGGGATCCTTAGAGCCATCTGTATATACATGAATGAACCTAGGGTATTGCCTTCCCACATACAAAAAAGTCCATATTTGAATCCCCATTCTCATTTCCATTCTTAATACTCAACATCTTCAGATCCACAACAGCACTCTCTATTCTCCATATTGGGGTCTTTGGACAAAATACCATCGGACTAAACTTCCTCTCCAGTACATCCATTTCTCTGTCTGATTCTACACCCCCCCGACCAAAACTCCCCTTATTTATGTCTCAGCTTTCCCAGCACTCCTTCAAAATCTCTTTTGTTGGATGGTCACACATAAACCCTTCCTAACCTAACCAGTAGTTAACTAAAATCTGTTTTCTACACAACCATAGAAGATTCTCCATCATTCCCACCTGCATGGCACACACTGGGGAAGTTTTAGTCGCTCCGATACACAGTCTCATGGCTCTGGATTGAATAATATCAAGCTTGTGTTTTTTCCGCTGAACCGTATGCTTTATTTCCGTAGTCTAGACAAGACCGTATCAAGGTCCTATGAATGCATCTCAGTGAAATAGCATCAGCTCCCCACTCCAGCCCTGCCAATTGCTTCTTCCATGTTATTCTGAAATCAAACGTCATTCCCAAAAAAAAGCTTTTTCCCCACCTCCTCTTTTACTCCTAGGAACGACTATGAGAGCAGTCTTCCTAATTCCATCTCTAACACTATTAAACCCCTCTAAATCCACATTCTCATCTACCATACTCAATTCTATATCACTTAATTCCTTAAACAGCTCCCACATAGCCCACCTCCCTCCTCCACACACAGTAAATGCCACCACCTGCCCATTAATTTAGATAGCGATCACTTCACTGGATAGTGATCACTACTAATAGTTTCCGACTTATATACTGTCCATTCACTTCGTGCAGCCAGCTGACTTGACACCACAGTCAAGTCCTGCACAGACTCCCTGTTGATGCTCACATCCACCCTAGTTGTGTTACTCTCATTTAAGCAAACAAGATTCTTTACATCAACTAGTTCTTCTACCACATTCCCTTTATTATCAGTGTGATCACTCCCCCAAAGCTCATTGTACACATAAAAATCCCCATATACAACAACCATCTCCTTATTTAACCCTTCAACCCCCCTAATCGAGTTAATGCTAACTTCTTGGATTATAGAAATTTACAACTGAGCAACTCTTCTTCCCCATCTCTACTACAACATATTCCAAATCTACTCCACTTGCCACCATTTAACATGGAATGCTCTTCTTAACAAGCGTAATGCACCCACCACCCACACCATCCTTTTTCATTACACCTAAAAGCAACATAACCACTAACAACAAAATCTAACTGAGGTCTTAACCACAGTTGCAGCACCTCGGTTTGGCACCACCTCCACATTTCATGCTTATTTCCACACCTTGCACACCTGCTTTTATGCTTACACACCTTTGCTATGTGTTGAAATTCTTGACACTTACTGTAAAGCAGACCCTGCACAAACTCTCTGTTATCTCAAATATTCTGTCACATAAGAAAGAAGTTGCCTTTGCTGTAAACTGCTCACTCCTGCGCAAGTAAAAATCCTATGGTATTGTACCAATCCACGCCTGGACCTAGGTAACTGAACACCACCTGTAAGCTTCACTCCCTTCCACAGAAACAAAGCTGTGATTCACTAGAAGATAAGAATACACAGAATTCTTGTGTATCCCACAGGACACTGTTTCCTCTCACAACAGAATGGTGAGTTTAACATAAACAACACACACGTGGCTACGTGCACATCAAAAGACCATGGACACCTTTAGGTGACACCACCTAAATCTCACCAGAGTCCTCCACCACCTTATCAGTAACCAGACCAAGACTTCTCTCATAATTTCTCAACCTAGACCCATGAACTGTCCCACTAGCCCAGGAAATCTGGATCGTAAACCAGGAATGTGAACTAATAAAAAGGAAAACTCTTTTGAACAAAGTACCAAGTTCTGGTTCAGATGCACCAACTGTCATGAAACTGACGCCATTGTATTCTCATTGTATTCACCATATATGCTATTATTTGATATTCAATTGGGTTCTGTGTGATGTTCTGATGTCTGATCTACAGATGTGCCAGGAACTTCCTCAAGAACAACAAAGGTGTCTGTAATGGAAAAATTGTACTTTAATGCTTCTTGTGTTCATTTCTGACTCTGTATAGCAACCATGCATTCTGTACTTGTTGATTAGACCCAGAACTGAACATTCTCAGACAGACAATCTACAGTATCTCCCTCTCAAGGTGACCGATTGTTCATGGCCTGAGTCTGCCTTTTAACCCTGGGCTCTGGCTCCTTTCTGTCTGATGCCTCACCAGACCCAAGGCTGTAGCCTTGTTTATTCCCTGTGTAATATGAACATCTTCACCCACATTGTGATAAGGAGATTCCACCAGGTCCAGGGAAAAAGGTTAAAAGGCAGAAGCAACTTGAGGATCGTGGGCTCTTTGCATTATACCTCCGTGGTGTGTGCACTGATCTCCCCAGCTGGTTTTTCTTTTTTTTTGATGTGCTTTCCCCATTATTTTTATTTTATCCTTTCTTTATTATTTCAATAAATCGCACAAAAGGACAACTCTCTCATCTACTTCTTTATGGAAAATTTCCACCACAGAAATTGGCGTCTACGAACAGGATCCGCTGCAGGTCGTCTGGACGGTGTGATCAGGGACGGCGGTCCTGAGGACTAGGGTCGCTCAGCCTCCAAACCTCTACAGCTGTTCTGAGTGGGAGGACTGCTCACCCGTCTGGATCGCCTCTGACGAGATCCAACGAACACAAAATCCAACGAACACAAAATCCAACCTCTACTTGGCCCGGTGAGAGAGATTCCGTTTTGTTGCGACTTGTTGAAGAAAAAAAAAAAAAAAAAAAAAGAGAAACGGGTTTGAAATTGGTTTCAGGTATTCGGGGTTTACTTGGCTCTGATCATTTGGTTTAGGGAAAGTAAGGCAAATAACAATTAATTCTAAAACATCCCCAATTAGACTAAAACAACGACACAAGAAAATATAACTAGGACTAGAGATAATAATATTTCTAAAACGACTATTTGGCTGAAAACATCCAAAAATAATATATATATTTTTTTATTTTAAATTTAATATTTGGGTAAAATTAATTAGTTCAAAGTCTGCCCTGGTGGCCGAGACGGTGGTTGCTAAGGGTTGGCTCGTGGGACCGAGCTTGTTTTGTCTGTACTGAGGATACAGACCAGTGTGCAGATCTGAGCGCAGTCCAAAGGGAGTGGACAAGAAAATAAAAGACGGCTTCTGAAATACGGAGCGCGTTTGCAGGGGGAAGTGGTTTTGAGATACGAGGGAACCGGGTCTTAGAGGGGCCTGACGGTGAGGGACCACTTCCGAGAACCCTGTCGCTGATCTGAGCGGTTCCCTTTCTGCGGAGACGTCCGTGGAAGAGAAATTTTGGAAAAGGTTCCGGCCGGAACACATAAAAATCTAAGGCAGGAAACCGCCGGGACTCTGAAAGATGGGTTCGGGGCGATCTAAGTCTCCACCACCAGACTGCAGCATTACAAAATTAATGAGACGTAAATATGGTGATGAGTGCGTATCATGTCTTCACGACTGGACAAAACATTATGGGTTTCAAGAAGGTGGATCACTCAGTGTGAAGGACATACGCGCTTTAAAAGAAAAATTAGAAGAGAAGGAGAAACAGCTCCGTAAAAGTAGAACGATCAAAGTTAAAACTTTAGAAGAAATTGAATTAAACAACAGATGCCTTGAAATTTGGGTTAAAGAATCAGAACGCAGGGAAAGACTGAAATGCCAAAAAGAGTTAGGAGGGAGAAAGGACGAGAGTGGTGACGTAGCTGGCAGAAAAGATAACAACTCTGTGGAAGCCCGCACACTGCCACCATACACACACACACACACACACACACACACACACACACACACACACACACACACACACACACACACACACACACACACACACACACACACACACACACACACACACACACACACACACCATGATGAGAAACAGAGCGCTCCCACTGTTTCTGCTTTGTATCCTTTTGCAGAGCTGAGCGCGGTCAAGGTGAATCCCGACCTGGACTCCTTCTACGTCAGCAGGAGGCCCGGGCAGGGTGAACAGCCTGACCAACGACAACAGCCTGACCAACGACAACAGCCTGACCAACAACAACAGCCTGACCCACAGCAACAGCCTGGCCAACCTCTGTCATCAGGAGCTGTAACATCAGCTGCAGAGCAGTCAGAGCATGTGGAGGACAGTGTGAATCTTACACCAACTCCTGGAATGGATGCACAGGCGTTCTGGGCCAATTCACCTATCGGCTTCATTCCTACATCATCCACTGCCACAAGCTGTGCCCATGTACCAACCGCCACTACGAGTGCTGCCTCTGCAACTACCAGCGTTCGTACCCTAAGGAGCAACACACCAGTAGCTCCAGAAATCAGCTTGCCCATGGTGGAAGTGGCCGGCCCTGAAGGAAGCATGCTAGTGCACAGACCATGGACTAGCGCTGACATAGCTGACTTTGCTCAAAATCTCCCAGACATCACTGTATCAGGAAAGACATTTGGTGCCAATCTTCTAGCTTTCTGCCAGGAGTACAGACCCACTGGAGCTGAAATCCGTCGCATCCTGGCCAAACGTCTTGCACCTTGTGAATACCAAAAGCTGGCTAGACAATTGCCTGATGTGACACTTGCTCTCAAACACAAAGACTGGACAAACAACTTAAATGATGGATTCGTTACCGCAGTGAGGACGCTTGTCACCCACCTCGAAACTGCGTTCCCCGACAAAGTCTGTATGATTAAAGTCACTACATGCAAACAACAACCAGAGGAATCAGTTGATGACTTTGTTCACCGCCTCACCACCGCATACAACACTCACGGAGGAGTTCATCCTCCCCCTGAAGGAGTGGGAGGACTCATCTGTTCAACATACAAGAGTCACCTGTGTGAACTGGTGATGAAAGGCTTACTCCCTGAAGTTTTGACGCCGTGAAGCAGTCATACATCGGATGGAAAGAAGAAGCACGTCTGTCTGACCTCCACAAGACACGCACGCCATGCTTATGACACTCTCCAGCAGAAGAAGATGGCAAAGAAGGAAAAACAACAGAGCGAATTGTATCTGCCATCCTTGGAGATGTTCTCTGCAATGCATAACAACAACAGAGGAGCGGGCAGGTTTCGCGGGCGAGGACGAGGAAGAGACTTCAGACGGAATTGGCCCAACAGAGACACAGGAGGCGCATCTGGAGATCCAGGAAACGCTTGCCACATCTGCGGCGAGATGGGACACTGGAGGAAGTACAGGTTCCACCATCCCGGGCACTCTCGTCAGACTGACTAGAGGAGGAGCCCAGCGAAGGTTTCCGTTCACATGATGACGTAGACGGTACTGCACAGACACACACACACGCGCTCACACGTGATACATGTTCAATTGATTCAAATTCATGCTTGCCTGCTTGCAATGAAGACTTGCTTTCTGCTCAAAACATCCCACAGAGTGATTTTGAAAAGAATAACAAACAGCTGAATGACAACTGCTGCATGACTTTACAGTCAAATGGTTTCAAACAATTTCCTGAGTTTGCTCTGACGGTTCAAGGTGAACGTATGGTGTTTTTAGTAGACTCAGGAGCAACAAATTTGGTAATAAAATCTTCCATGTTTTCCAATCCACCTAAAATGAGTGGACGATTTGTGCACACTATAGGTTCGTCTGGCTAGACAATAAAAGAAAAACTTACTGTGCCTCTGTCTTGCACAACATCAGACGGCAAGACACTCAAACATTCATTTTTGCTTTCAAACTTATGCCCAGTTAATCTATTAGGAAGAGATCTCATGTGTAGTTTAGGTATTTCACTGATTTCCACTGCGGAGGGAGTGCAGGTCACAACCACGGACAATGTGAATAATTATTCCTTTGTTTGTGTTAATTTCAGCTCAGAGCCGCTGCTCTACTCTTATCAGTGGCTGTTGAAGGGAGAGGCCGTAACTGAGGCCCTCATACAGGCTGCTCAACAGCTTGTTTCCTCACAGAATACGACCTTTAGAGACGCATCTGACCTGTCTTGTACAGCACATGTGTCCACTGGTCCTGATGAGAAGTTTGAAAAATCATGGTTACGCACATCTGCGGACAAACTGACCTCTACCTCTCTTTCTTGGGATGAACATAGGTCTGCGCTTGCGATTTCTCTCACTAACGAACAAGAGAGATTTGTTGATGCTTATTCTACAGATCCACATGTCCTTCTGTCAAAACATGACGGAGACAGATGGCAGGATTTGGGTCCTTTTGTGGACAGATGTCAACGGGAAGGAGACTGGCAAACGACTTCCGACCCGAATGTGATGTATTCACCTACTTTGCATGCTTACAAAAAACTTTTTCAGTCTAACTTTCATGCGCAGCGTACAGTGCACTTGGTACCACAACATTCCACACACACTCCACACCACGTGTTTTTGTCAGAGGACGCTCTGACGCAGTATCCAGCCTTACAGGAAGTTCCAGCTTCCCTGTGGGCCACACACAAATATGATGTAGGTTTGATCAAAGGATGTGACCCAGTGGTCATCACGCCAAAATCTGACTACAGACCATGCAAACAGCAATACCCTTTAAAGAGATAAGCAATTGAAGGCATAACACCGGTGTTTAACTCTCTTTTGAAAGCAGGAGTCATCGTCCCATGTGACAACTCTCCAGTGAGGACTCCACTCTTCCCAGTTAAGAAAATCAGAGACAAAGGACAGCCAACAGAATGGAGGTTTGTCCAGGATCTGCAAGCAGTAAATGCGGCGGTCCAACCACGCGCGCCTACGGTACCGAACCCCTACACCATTCTTTCTCAGGTTCCGCCCAAGGCTAAATTTTTTTCAGTAATTGATTTGGCCAATGCTTTTTTCAGCGTGCCCGTCCACAAAGACAGTCAATTCTGGTTTGCTTTTGAATTCAACGGAAAGTCATACACCTTTACCAGACTGTGTCAGGGGTATTCAGAAAGCCCTACCATCTACAATATGGCACTGAAAGACAGCCTGGATGATCTTGTCTTGTCCCCAGGCACCGCCCTGCTGCAGTACGTTGACGACTTGATGATCTGCAGTGAGGATCAGGAAACTTGCGCAGCAGACACGATCAAGCTGCTGAAACACCTGCATGCTGCTGGACACAAAGCAAGTCTGTCTAAATTACAGTTCGTTCAGACTGAAGTTACCTTCCTAGGTCACATCATCACCGCTGAAGGGAAATCCATTTCACCTAAAAGAGCTGAAACTATTCAGAACCTGCCTAAACCGTGCACATACAAACAGCTTATGTCCCTTTTAGGTATGTGCTCTTATTGCAGGAATTTCATTCCTAACTGCGCCGTCTTGGAGGCTTCGCTTAGAGCTCTGATGCAGACGTCTTCTGCATCCACCACCCGCCTCACGTGGACATCTGAGGCTGAACAGGCGTTCACCGACCTCAAACTAGCTCTTCAGTCGGCTCCTACTTTGGTTCTGCCTGACCCTACGCGACCTTTCACCCAAACAGTGGATGAGAAATCAGGTTGTATGACCTCTGTCCTTCTACAGGATCACGGAGGGCGTCCACGCCCTGTAGCCTATTTCTCTGCTAAGCTTGACCCAGTCGCTGCGGGGCTCCCACGATGCCTCCGAGCAGTGGCTGCGGCAGAGAAAGCCGTGTTGGCATCACGTGACATTGTTGGCTATTCTGATGTCACCCTGCTGGTTCCTCATGCCGTGTCTTTGATCCTTTTGGAACAAAAAACATCACATCTTTCTACAGCCCGATGGCTTAGATACAACACCATCTTACTGGAAATGCCAAACATCACTGTCAAAATGTGCAATGTGCTTAACCCAGCCACTTTGTTTCCAGGCCCTGACGATGGTGAGCCTCACAACTGTGTTTCGGTCTTGAACCAGGTTTGCACTCCGCGCCCAGATCTGTCGGAGGTGCCAATTCCTAACTGTGACCTCGTACTCTTTGTTGATGGCTCCGCCTCTAGAGACCCTGCTTTGGGCCACTGTCGGGTTGGATATGCAGTCTGCACCTCTCATACTGTTTTACAGTCTGGCCCTTTGCCAGGACATTACTCTGCTCAGGCTGCGGAGTTGATTGCACTGACCGAAGCCTGTAAATTGGCTGAAGGGAAGTCTGTTACTATCTATACAGACTCCAGATGTGCTTTTGGCGTCACACACGACTTTGGTGCTCTGTGGAAACACAGAAAATTTTTGAAATCTGATGGCAAACCTATCTTGCATCATGATAAGGTTGCTGATCTGCTCGACGCAATTCTGTTACCAGCTGCAATTGCTGTATGTAAGTGCCCTGCACACACTGGGGGCACTGATCCCATCTCTGCTGGAAACGCACGCGCTGATGCTGCTGCAAAGGCAGCTGCCCTACTCCCCCTTCCCTTTGTTCCCTGCCTCTTATCCTCCACCTCTACCCAACCTCCCTCTCCTCCCTCTGCTCTGCCTGATCTTCAGACATTCTCTACCCCACAGGAACGCAAGCTCTGGATGACGAATGGCGCCACCAGTAGCCATGGCGTTTGGTATGGGCCCGACGGCAAACCTTGCCTACCTAAACACTTTTTCCCTCATTTCGCGAAGTTGACACATGGATTGGACCATGTATCAAAGGGGGGAATGTTAGATGCTCTTACAAAACATTGGTACACTAAGGGATTTTCAATCTATGCACAAAAATACTGTGAAGCATGTATGACATGCGCCCAACACAACCCAGGTAAGACAACTGCCAGACCACTGGCAGCTCACCCACCACCGGAACAGGCGTTTGACCATTTAATGCTGGACTTCATCGAACTAACACCAGCAGAAGGTAAAAAGTATTGTTTAGTGATTGTTGATATGTGGTCAAAATGGGTGGAGGCCTTCCCAGCTAAACATGATAACAGCCATGCAGTTACCAAAGCCTTGCTGACAGAAATAATTCCCAGATGGGGGATTCCATCTAAAATCAGCAGTGACAACGGCTCACACTTTGCAAACCAAGCCCTAGAGGAAGTGCGAAAGTTTCTGAACATCGACATCAGAAAGCACTGCTCTTACCACCCCCAAAGCGGAGGGGCGGTAGAGAGAGAGAATGGCACTTTGAAAAACAAACTGGCTAAATGCTGCTCAGAGACTGGTCTCAAGTGGACTCAGGCTCTTCCCATTGTGCTCTCATACATGAGAATGAGGAGAAGGATGAGAACAAACCTCAAACCGTATGAGATCCTATTTGGTAGACCTCCTATGATGGGACTCCACCCTGAGACCAAGACTAGGATTTTACCACCTACTGAAATGTGCGAAGACGCAATGCTACAGTACTGTAAGAACTTATCCTCTGTTCTGTCCCAAATCTCCAAACAGGTGAAAGCGGCTCTGCCCAAACAGGCGACAGAACCATTGCACATCATTCAACCAGGAGACTGGGTGATCATTAAGGAGCTTCGCAGGAAGCACTGGAACTCAAAGCGGTGGCAAGGTCCCTTCCAGGTCCTTCTGACGACCAACACGGCTGTGAAGATCGCAGAAAGAGCGACTTGGATCCACTCCAGCCACTGCAGGAAGGTCCCGGATCCGACAGACGACCCTCCATCTACATCTACACCACACGAGAAAACCACCACTGACGAAAAGAACTGAGAAGGACGACCCTCGCTGTGCTCACACACGCACTGAGGCGAGGTTGCGTTGACCGTTCAGCTAAAGGTGTGAGCCACGCGCCGCCTGAAGCTGCGCCGGTGAATCACACTATCAGACCATACATCTACACACACGCTCCTGAGAAAACACATACCCTTTGCCAGGACATTACTCTGCTCAGGCTGCGGAGTTGATTGCACTGACCGAAGCCTGTAAATTGGCTGAAGGGAAGTCTGTTACTATCTATACAGACTCCAGATACGCTTTTGGCGTCACTGTGATCCCTGTGATCAGCTGATCACAACCTGAAGAACCCCAACAAACTGTCAAGGTGTCAACAAACAGGTTGGAAACAATCTAACGCTACTGTTCAACAGGAAGAAGAAGACATTAATTGTGACCCTGTTGTTTTTGATATGTTACTTTAATATTTGCTCTAAATTATGTGATTGATTTACATGTATACCTCTCTGTGATTTCATTCACTATTCTTAAACAAAGCATTTTATGCTTCCACTTGATTCACACTTACACACAAATTTTTATCTTCCACTGACACAAAATGACATTCACCAGACGAAACACGATAAAAATGATTGTCATATCAACCATTGCGGTGACATGTGTGACCTTCCCGTACTTCTGGAGAACTCACACATTTGTTCACTATAGATCCAAACGCGACATTAAGGACCCTAAAGCCTGGCAGCTTGCCCAAAACTACGTAAATCAGAACCCCACAGGGAACTTATGGTTAGCGTACCTCAAGTACACTTCTAAAACCCTCACAAACAATTCATGTGTAGCATGTGCTGTCGCCTGACCCGATCTCATGGCTGTGCCCACTCCCTTTAACAGCAGTGAGTGTTACAACGAGCGACAACTGCACAATAAAGACACCGGGTGTAGATACAATGCGGACCCCAGCATTCCAAGATGTGATCCGTCTTGCAAAATGCGCGCCTTGCACAATCTGGGCAAGGGTATGGAGATGTACAGTCCCGTCACACATAAGAAAGTAGAGGTGGCCGACATCAAGGTAACGAAAAAGGAGCCCGCGGCTCCCTTGTATTACACGGTGTGTACCACGTGTCAGTTTGAATGCTTCACCTCCAGCCTCGACGGAGGAATAGATGTAGGCCACTTTCCCAATTGTCACCTGACATGGGACGTCTCCAACGCACACGGACTTAACCCTGAAGACCATGTGATCCGGTTTGCGATTCCAACTCACACCGATGCTGCCCCTTTACCCTCATATACATATAGGATCAATAATGTCTCACACGTTGCCCCATCCTCCACCGACTTAGTCCAGCAAAGGAAGCCCTTGTCCGACATGTGATGGCTCTGCGGGGATCACGCCAGGGCCACCTTACCAACCAATTAGACCGGCACCTGTACTCAGGTAGTGTTCCTCACAGGGTGAATACACCTTTTGCCCTCAGCTCCACAGAAACACTCACGCACCAGGCGCAGGGCTCCAGGAGGTTCCTTGGATCCTGACCTTTACATAGATGCAATAGGCGTACCACGAGGAGTGCCGGAGGAGTTTAAGGCTCGCAACGAGCATGCGGCGGGGTGGACGAGTGCTATACCCTTTATGGGCCCCATCATAGAGGTTAACAAGAATTCGGCCTGGATCAACTACCTTTATTACAATCAACAGCGTTTCATCAACAAAAATGCGGGCGGTATGAGAGGCATGTCTGGGCAGCTGGCTCCCACGTCTCAGATGACTTGGCAGAATAGAATGGCCCTGGACATGTCGCTAGCGGAGAAAGGAGGTGTCTGCGTTATGTTTGGAGAAGCGTGCTGTACTTTTATCCCCAACAACACTGATTCTAATGGTACTGTGACAAAGGCTATCGAGGGCCTTGAGAGTCTTAGAGACGAATGGGCTAGAAACTCCGGCGTAGATCCGTCCCCTTGGCGCTGGCTAGACCAAACTTTTGGAAAATGGAAATCAGTTTTTATGTCGGCAATAGTCTCGCTTATCATCTTCATGGCCGTGATCATGTTGCTTGGTTGTTGTGTTATTCCTCTAATTAGGGGTCTCATCATGCGCGCGATATCAGCGGCGCTTTCGTACCAAATGACACAATGCACTACATTCAGGAATCCAGATACCGATTCACTCATTAATTCTGATGCTGACTCTGTAGAGGATGATGTTGACGTTGATAACGAGGACCACAAAGATGACTCCGATGATGATGGTAGTGACACAGAGACTGACGCCACAATAGTTTAAATCAACATATAACCCTCTTCCCATTTTTGCTTAACTGAACGTGATCTGATTGATTATAGGCTTATGTCCCTGTCTTTCCAAAGCTCATACACAAGGGTTATTCTAGTATAACTACCCACAAAAACAGCTCATAATCTTTTATCCCTACGCCATTTACATTTTTATAAGTAATACATTTAACGAATCATTTTTAAAGAATGCTTTATTGCTATAGAATGAATGCCAAGATTGACAATTTTTATTCTTTTAATGTTTGATTAATGTGTAATCAAAAGGGGGAAATGTAATGGAAAAATTGTACTTTAATTGTACATTTCTGACTCTGTATAGCAACCATGCATTCTGTACTTGTTGATTAGACCCAGAACTGAACATTCTCAGACAGACAATCTACAGTATCTCCCTCTCAAGGTGACCGATTGTTCATGGCCTGAGTCTGCCTTTTACCCCTGGGCTCTGGCTCCTTTCTGTCTGATGCCTCACCAGACCCAAGGCTGTAGCCTTGTTTATTCCCTGTGTAATATGAACATCTTCACCCACAGTGTGATAAGGAGATTCCACCAGGTCCAGGGAAAAAGGTTAAAAGGCAGAAGCAACTTGAGGATCGTGGGCTCTTTGCATTATACCTCCGTGGTGTGTGCACTGATCTCCCCAGCTGGTTTTTCTTTTTTTTTATTTGCTTTCCCCATTATTTTTATTTTATCCTTTCTTTATTATTTCAATAAATCGCACAAAAGAACAACTCTCTCATCTACTTCTTTATGGAAAATTTCCACCACAGTGTCAGAACGTCAGAGGCGGCGGACCCACATGCACGGCACAGACAGATTTGGATATGAAAACAAAAAGGGATTTATTCCAAAACTCAGAGTCAAGATCAGGCAGGGTCATACACAGGTAGGCAATGATGAACAGTCCGGTGGGTTAGGCAAGCTCAGTTCCGTAGGCAGACAAGGTTCGTTAACAGGAGGATCAATGTTACAGTACCGTTCAGTCTGAGGCAGGATCGTCGTCAAATAAGCGTGCAGGGTCGTTACCAGGTTGGATCAAAGAACAAGGCATACACGGCAGTCAGGGATTAGGCAGAGTCGGGTACGGCGGCCGAAAGCAGGGTTCCAGAAAACAGGACTAGACATGAATACAAGACGGGGGAAATCACGAAAACAAAACTAACAATCTGGCAACGACTGGTGTGTGAGGTTAGAACTAAGTACTGGGGTTGATCACTGATTATTGACAGGTGTGTGTAATGACGACCGGCAGTGACAGGAAAACAGCTGTGGCGTGAACAAAACAGGAAGTCCTACAAAACAAAACAGGAAGCTGGAGCAAAACACGAGTGAAAAATAAAGTCCTTTCAAAATAAAACCTGGGACATGACAAGAACCAGACCGAACTGTGACAAAAGAGTGACAAAAGAAGCCTCAGATAACTTCTCACTATGCTTAACCATTTTGACTTCTCTGGTTATTTGAGTGCCAAAGTGATCATTATACTGTATGTATATTGTGTTATTGTGACATTTAGCCACCGTGCAGCTAAAGGCGCTCCTGGGTTTTTGGTGTGGGTCATCACTTGAGTTAATTTCCTGTGCTAATGAGTTAATGATACCCACCTGCTTTTATGTGTATTTAAGTCATGCCTTTCGTTTCACACATTGTTGTTGTGTACACGGTCGTAGCTGGATGCTATACCAGGTTACCAGTTAAAAAGAGGAGTTCATGTTGATGGAAAGAAGTTTTTTGGTTTTCGTTGATGTTTAGTCGTCCTAAGGTTTGTGATTATCCTGTGTTCATGTTTAGGATTTTGCCCATAGTGTTACGGAGGGATAACGGATAATGAGTAGTTGTCTTTGCATCGCAGTGATTTTTAGTTCTTGTCTTTTGTGTTTGAACTGAGTCCTGCCCTGCAGTGAGTTTGTGTTTAATAAATCATCTCTGTTAAACGTTATTTTCTGCATTGGGTCGTGCATTTGGGGTCTTCCCTCTTCCTGTTTCCCCTGCGACCTGGTCCGTGAATGCGCCCAGGTGAGCATAAAGGGTGACTCTCAAACGGAGTGTTTTAGTAGCGCTGCAGGTCCATAGCGTAGCGCTGGATGAAAGTTGGCCGCAGTGCCAACTCCTCCTCTGCAGTGAGAGCGCGTTCCACTGCCCGGCTCAGTGAGAGCCTGTTCCACCTCCCGGCTCAGTGACAGTGACAACGCATTCCAATGCCCGGCTCAGTGAGAGCGCGTTCCACCGCCCGGCTCAGTGACAGTGAGAGAGCGTTCCACCCCCCGGCTCAGTGACAGTGAGAGCGTGTTCCACCTCCCGGCTCAGTGAGAGCGCGTTCCACTGCCCGCCTCAGTGAGAGCGCGTTCCACCGCCCGCCTCAGTGACAGTGAGAGCGCGTTCCACCTCTCAGCTCAGTGACAGTGAGAGAACGTTCCACCTCCCGGCTCAGTGACAGTGAGAGCACGTTCCACCACCCGGCTCAGTGAGAGCGCGTTCCCCCTCCCGGCTCAGTGACAGTGACAGCGCATTCCACTGCCCGGCTCAGTGAGAGCGCGTTCCACCTCCCGGCTCAGTGACAGTGAGAGCGTGTTCCACCTCCCGGCTCAGTGAGAGCGCGTTCCACCGCCCGCCTCGATGAGAGCGCGTTCCACGGCCCGCCTCAGTGAGAGCGCGTTCCACCGCCCGCCTCAGTGAGAGCGCGTTCCACCTCCCGGCTCAGTGACAGTGAGAGCGCGTTCCACCGCCCGCCTCAGTGAGAGCGCGCTCCACCGCCCGCCTCAGTGAGAGCGCGTTCCACTGCCCGCCTCAGTGAGAGCGCGTTCCACCGCCCGGCTCAGTGACAGTGAGAGCGCGTTCCACCGCCCGCCTCAGTGAGAGCGCGCTCCACCGCCCGCCTCAGTGAGAGCGCGTTCCACCGCCCGGCTCAGCGACAGTGAGAGCGCGTTCCACCTCCCGGCTCAGCGACAGTGAGAGCGCGTTCCACCTCCCGGCTCAGTGACAATGAGAGCGCGTTCCACCTCCCGGCTCAGTGAGAGCGCGCTCCACCGCCCGCCTCAGTGAGAGCGCGTTCCACCGCCCGGCTCAGTGACAGTGAGAGAGCGTTCCACCTCCCGGCTCAGTGAGAGCGTGTTCCACCTCCGACTCAGTGAGAGCGCGTTCCACCGCCCGCCTCAGTGAGAGCGCGTTCCACCTCCCGGCTCAGTGACAGTGAGAGCGCGTTCCACCGCCCGCCTCAGTGAGAGTGCGTTCCACCGCCCGCCTCAGTGAGAGCGCGTTCCACCTCCCGGCTCAGTGACAGTGAGAGCGCGTTCCACCGCCCGCCTCAGTGAGAGCGCGTTCCACCGCCCGCCTCAGTGAGAGCGCGTTCCACCTCCCGGCTCAGTGACAGTGAGAGCGCGTTCCACCGCCCGGCTCAGCGACAGTGAGAGCGCGTTCCACCTCCCGGCTCAGCGACAGTGAGAGCGCGTTCCACCGCCTGGCTCAGCGACAGTGAGAGCGCGTTCCACCTCCCGGCTCAGCGACAGTGAGAGCGCGTTCCACCTCCCGGCTCAGTGACAATGAGAGCGCGTTCCACCTCCCGGCTCAGTGACAGTGAGAGCGCGTTCCACCTCCCGGCTCAGTGACAGTGAGAGCGCGTTCCACCTCCCGGCTCAGTGACAATGAGAGCGCGTTCCACCTCCCGGCTCAGTGACAGTGAGAGCGCGTTCCACCTCCCGGCTCAGTGACAATGAGAGCGCGTTCCACCGCCCGGCTCAGTGAGAGCGCGATCCACCGCCTGCCTCAGTGAGAGCGCGTTCCACCGCCCGCCTCAGTGAGAGCGCGTTCCACCTCCCGACTCAGTGAGAGCGCGTTCCACCGCCCGCCTCAGTGAGAGCGCCTTCCACGGCCCGCCTCAGTGAGAGCGCGTTCCACCGCCCGCCTCAGTGAGAGCGCGTTCCACCTCCCGGCTCAGTGACAGTGAGAGCGCGTTCCACCGCCCGCCTCAGTGAGAGCGCGCTCCACCGCCCGCCTCAGTGAGAGCGCGTTCCACCGCCCGCCTCAGTGAGAGCGCGTTCCACCTCCCGCCTCAGTGAGAGCGCGTTCCACCGCCCGCCTCAGTGAGAGCGCCTTCCACGGCCCGCCTCAGTGAGAGCGCGTTCCACCGCCCGCCTCAGTGAGAGCGCGTTCCACCTCCCGGCTCAGTGACAGTGAGAGCGCGTTCCACCGCCCGCCTCAGTGAGAGCGCGCTCCACCGCCCGCCTCAGTGAGAGCGCGTTCCACCGCCCGCCTCAGTGAGAGCGCGTTCCACCGCCCGGCTCAGTGACAGTGAGAGCGCGTTCCACCGCCCGGCTCAGTGACAGTGAGAGCGCGTTCCACCGCCCGCCTCAGTGAGAGCGCGTTCCACCGCCCGGCTCAGCGACAGTGAGAGCGCGTTCCACCTCCCGGCTCAGCGACAGTGAGAGCGCGTTCCACCGCCCGGCTCAGTGAGAGCGCGCTCCACCGCCCGCCTCAGTGAGAGCGCGCTCCACCGCCCGCCTCAGTGAGAGCGCGCTCCACCGCCCGCCTCAGTGAGAGCGCGTTCCACCGCCCGGCTCAGTGAGAGCGCGCTCCACCGCCCGCCTCAGTGAGAGCGCGCTCCACCGCCCGCCTCAGTGAGAGCGCGCTCCACCGCCCGCCTCAGTGAGAGCGCGCTCCACTTCCCGGCTCAGTGACAGTGAGAGCGCGTTCCACCTCCCGGCTCAGTGAGAGCGCGTTTCACCTCCCGGCTCAGCGACAGTGAGAGCGCGCTCCACCGCCCGGCTCAGTGACAGCGCGTTTCACCTCCCGGCTCAGTGAGAGCGCGTTCCACCGCTCGCCTCAGTGAGAGCGCGTTCCACCTCCCGGCTCAGTAAGAGCGCGTTCCACCGCCCGCCTCAGTAAGAGCGCGCTCCACTTCCCGGCTCAGTGACAGTGAGAGCGCGTTCCACCTCCCGGCTCAGTGAGAGCGCGTTCCACCGCCCGGCTCAGTGACAGTGAGAGCGCGTTTCACCTCCCGGCTCAGTGAGAGCGCGTTCCACCGCCCGGCTCAGTGAGAGCGCGTTCCACCGCCCGGCTCAGTGACAGTGAGAGCGCGTTCCATCTCCCGGCTCAGTGACAGTGAGAGCGCGTTCCACCGCCCGGCTCAGTGAGAGCGCGTTCCTCCGCCCACCTCAGTGACACCTCGTTCCACCGCCCGTCTCAGTGACAGTGAGAGCACTTTCCAACTCCCGGCTCAGTGACAGTGAGAGACCGTTCCACCGCTCGGCTCAGTGACAGTAAGAGCGCGTTCCACCGCCCGTCTCAGTGACAGTGAGAGCACGTTCCACCTCCCGGCTCAGTGACAGTGAGAGACCGTTCCACCGCTCGGCTCAGTGACAGTAAGAGCGCGTTCCCCCTCCCGGCTCAGCGACAGTGAGAGCGCGTTCCACCGCCCGGCTCAGTGAGAGCGTGCTCCACCGCCCGGCTCAGTGACAGTGAGAGCGCGTTCCACCTTCCGGCTCAGTGAGAGCGCGTTCCACCGCCCCCTTCAGTGAGAGCGCGTTCCTCCGCCCGCCTCAGTGAGAGCGCGTTCCACCTCCCGGCTCAGTGATAGTGAGAGCGCCTTCCACCGCCCGGCTCAGTGAGAGCGCGTTCCACCGCCCGCCTCCGTGAGAGTGCGCTCCACCGCCCGCCTCAGTGAGAGCGCGTTCCACCGCCCGGCTCAGTGACAGTGAGAGCGCGTTCCACCGCCCGCCTCAGTGAGAGCGCGTTCCACCTCCAGGCTCAGCGACGGTGAGAGCGCGTTCCACCACCCGCCTCAGTGAGAGCGCGTTCCACCGACCGGCTCAGTGACAGTGAGAGCGCGTTCCACCTTCCGGCTAAGTGAGAGCGCGTTCCACCGCCCCCTTCAGTGAGAGCGCGTTCCTCCGCCCGCCTCAGTGAGAGCGCATTCCACTGCCCGCCTCAGTGAGAGCGCGTTCCACCTCCCGGCTCAGTGATAGTGAGAGCGCCTTCCACCGCCCGGCTCAGTGAGAGCGCGTTCCACCGCATGCCTCAGTGAGAGCGCGTTCCACCGCCCGGCTCAGTGACAGTGAGAGCGCGTTCCACCGCCCGCCTCAGTGAGAGCGCGTTTCACCGCCCGGCTCAGCGACAGTGAGAGCGCGTTCCACCTCCCGGCTCAGCGACAGTGAGAGCGCGTTCCACCTCCCGGCTCAGTGACAATGAGAGCGCGTTCCACCTCCCGGCTCAGTGACAGTGAGAGCGCGTTCCACCTCCCGGCTCAGTGAGAGCGCGCTCCACCGCCCGCCTCAGTGAGAGCGCGTTCCACCGCCCGGCTCAGTGACAGTGAGAGAGCGTTCCACCTCCCGGCTCAGTGAGAGCGTGTTCCACCTCCGACTCAGTGAGAGCGCGTTCCACCGCCCGCCTCAGTGAGAGCGCGTTCCACCTCCCGGCTCAGTGACAGTGAGAGCGCGTTCCACCGCCCGCCTCAGTGAGAGTGCGTTCCACCGCCCGCCTCAGTGAGAGCGCGTTCCACCTCCCGGCTCAGTGACAGTGAGAGCGCGTTCCACCGCCCGCCTCAGTGAGAGCGCGTTCCACCGCCCGCCTCAGTGAGAGCGCGTTCCACCTCCCGGCTCAGTGACAGTGAGAGCGCGTTCCACCGCCCGGCTCAGCGACAGTGAGAGCGCGTTCCACCTCCCGGCTCAGCGACAGTGAGAGCGCGTTCCACCGCCTGGCTCAGCGACAGTGAGAGCGCGTTCCACCTCCCGGCCCAGCGACAGTGAGAGCGCGTTCCACCTCCCGGCTCAGTGACAGTGAGAGCGCGTTCCACCTCCCGGCTCAGTGACAATGAGAGCGCGTTCCACCTCCCGGCTCAGTGACAGTGAGAGCGCGTTCCACCTCCCGGCTCAGTGACAATGAGAGCGCGTTCCACCTCCCGGCTCAGTGACAGTGAGAGCGCGTTCCACCGCCCGGCTCAGTGAGAGCGCGATCCACCGCCCGCCTCAGTGAGAGCGCGTTCCACCTCCCGACTCAGTGAGAGCGCGTTCCACCGCCCGCCTCAGTGAGAGCGCCTTCCACGGCCCGCCTCAGTGAGAGCGCGTTCCACCGCCCGCCTCAGTGAGAGCGCGTTCCACCGCCCGCCTCAGTGAGAGCGCCTTCCACCTCCCGGCTCAGTGACAGTGAGAGCGCGTTCCACCGCCCGGCTCAGTGAGAGCGCGCTCCACCGCCCGCCTCAGTGAGAGCACGCTCCACCGCCCGCCTCAGTGAGAGCGCGTTCCACCGCCCGGCTCAGCGACAGTGAGAGCGCGTTCCACCTCCCGGCTCAGCGACAGTGAGAGCGCGTTCCACCGCCCGGCTCAGTGAGAGCGCGATCCACCGCCCGGCTCAGTGAGAGCGCGCTCCACCGCCCGCCTCAGTGAGAGCGCGCTCCACCGCCCGCCTCAGTGAAAGCGCGTTCCACCGCCCGGCTCAGTGACAGTGAGAGCGCGCTCCACCGCCCGCCTCAGTGAGAGCGCGCTCCACCGCCCGCCTCAGTGAGAGCGCGCTCCACTTCCCGGCTCAGTGACAGTGAGAGCGCGTTCCACCTCCCGGCTCAGCGAGAGTGAGAGCGCGCTCCACCGCCCGGCTCAGTGACAGCGCGTTTCACCTCCCGGCTCAGTGAGAGCGCGTTCCACCGCTCGCCTCAGTGAGAGCGCGTTCCACCTCCCGGCTCAGTGACAGTGAGAGCGCGTTTTACCTCCCGGCTCAGTTAGAGCGCGTTCCACCGCCCGGCTCAGTGAGAGCGCGTTCCACCGCCCGGCTCAGTGACAGTGAGAGCGCGTTCCATCTCCCGGCTCAGTGACAGTGAGAGCGCGTTCCACCGCCGGCTCAGTGAGAGCGCGTTCCTCCGCCCACCTCAGTGACACCTCGTTCCACCGCCCGTCTCAGTGACAGTGAGAGCACTTTCCAACTCCCGGCTCAGTGACAGTGAGAGACCGTTCCACCGCTCGGCTCAGTGACAGTAAGAGCGCGTTCCACCGCCCGTCTCAGTGACAGTGAGAGCACGTTCCACCTCCCGGCTCAGTGACAGTGAGAGACCGTTCCACCGCTCGGCTCAGTGACAGTAAGAGCGCGTTCCCCCTCCCGGCTCAGCGACAGTGAGAGCGCGTTCCACCGCCCGGCTCAGTGAGAGCGCGTTCCACCGCCCGGCTCAGTGACAGTGAGAGCGCGTTCCACCTTCCGGCTCAGTGAGAGCGCGTTCCACCGCCCCCTTCAGTGAGAGCGCGTTCCTCCGCCCGCCTCAGTGAGAGCGCCTTCCACCGCCCGGCTCAGTGAGAGCGCGTTCCACCGCCCGCCTCCGTGAGAGCGCGTTCCACCGCCCGCCTCCGTGAGAGCGCGCTCCACCGCCCGCCTCAGTGAGAGCGCGTTCCACCGCCCGGCTCAGTGACAGTGAGAGCGCGTTCCACCGCCCGCCTCAGTGAGAGCGCGTTCCACCTCCAGGCTCAGCGACGGTGAGAGCGCGTTCCACCACCCGCCTCAGTGAGAGCGCGTTCCACCGACCGGCTCAGTAAGAACTCGTTCCACCGCCCGGCTCAGTGAGCGTGCGCTCCACCGCCCGCCTCAGTGAGAGCGCGTTCCACCGCCCGGCTCAGTGACAGTCAGAGCGCGTTCCACCTTCCGGCTAAGTGAGAGCGCGTTCCACCGCCCCCTTCAGTGAGAGCGCGTTCCTCCGCTCGCCTCAGTGAGAGCGCATTCCACTGCCCGCCTCAGTGAGCGTGCGCTCCACCTCCCGGCTCAGTGAGAGCGCGTTCCACCGCTCGCCTCAGTGAGAGCGCGTTCCACCTCCCGGCTCAGTGACAGTGAGAGCCCGATCCACCGCCCGCCTCAGTGAGAGCGCGTTCCACCTCCTGGCTCAGTGACAGTGAGAGCGCGTTCCACCTCCCGGCTCAGTGATAGTGAGAGCGCCTTCCACCGCCCGGCTCAGTGAGAGCGCGTTCCACCTCCCGGCTCAGTGACAGTGAGAGCACGTTCCACCTCCCGGCTCAGTGACAGTTAGAGCGCGTTCCACCTCCCGGCTCAGTGAGAGCGCGTTCCACCGCCCGCCTCAGTGAGAGCGCGTTCCACCACCCGGCTCAGTGAGAGCACGTTCCACCGCCCGGCTCAATGAGAGCGCGTTCCACCTCCCGGTTCAGTGACAGTGAAAGCGCGTTCCACCGCCCGGCTCAGTGAGAGCGCGTTCCACCTCCCAGCTCAGTGAGAGCGTTTTCAACCGCCCGCCTCAGTGAGAGCGCGTTCCACCTCCCGGCTCAGTGACAGTGAGAGCGCGTTCCACCGCCCGGCTCAGTGACAGTGAGAGCGCGTTCCACCGCCCGCCTCAGTGAGAGCGAGTTCCACCGCCCGGCTCAGTGACAGTGAGAGCACGTTCCACCGCCCGCCTCAGTGACAGTGAGAGCGCGTTCCACCTCCCGGCTCAGTGACAGTGTGAGCGCGTTCCACCTCCCGGCTCAGTGAGAGCGCGTTCCACCGCGCGCCTCAGTGACAGTGAGAGCGCGTTCCACCGCCCGGCTCAGTGACAGTGAGAGCGCGTTCCACCGCCCGCCTCAGTGAGAGCGTGCTCCACCGCCCGGCTCAGCGACAGTGAGAGCGCGTTCCACCGCCCGGCTCAGTAAGAGCGCGTTCTACCGCCTGCCTCAGTGAGAGCGCGCTCCACCGCCCAGCTCAGTGACAGTGAGAGCACGTTCCACCGTCCGCCTCAGAGAGAGCGCGTTAAACCGCCCGGCTCAGTGAAAGCGCGTTCCACCGCCCGGCTCAGTGACAGTGAGAGCGCGTTCCACCGCCCGGCTCAGTGACAGTGAGAGCGAGTTCCAGTGAGAGAGCGTTCCACCGCCCGGCTCAGTGACAATGAGACCGTGTTCCACCGCCCGGCTCAGTGAGAGCGCGTTCCACCGCCCGCCTCAGTGAGAGCGCGTTCCACCTCCCGGCTCAGTGACAGTGAGAGCGCGTTCCACCTCCCGGCTCAGTGACAGTTAGAGCGCGTTCCACCTCCCGGCTCAGCGAGAGCTCGTTCCACCGCCCGGCTCAGTGAGAGCGCGTTCCAGTGAGAGAGCGTTCCACCACCCGGCTCAGTGACAGTGAGAGCGCGCTCCACCGCCCGCCTCAGTGAGAGCGCGTTCCAGTGAGAGCGCGTTCCACCGCCCGGCTCAGTGACAATGAGAGCGCGTTCCAACGCCCGCCTCAGTGAGAGCACGCTCCACCGCTCGGCTCAGCGACAGTGAGAGCGCGTTCCACCGCCCGGCTCAGTGAGAGCGCGTTCCACCGCCTGCCTCAGTGAGAGCGCGCTCCACCGCCCGCCTCAGTGAGAGCGTGCTCCACCGCCCGGCTCAGCGACAGTGAGAGCGCGTTCCACCGCCCGGCTCAGTAAGAGCGCGTTCTACCGCCTGCCTCAGTGAGAGCGCGCTCCACCGCCCAGCTCAGTGACAGTGAGAGCACGTTCCACCGTCCGCCTCAGAGAGAGCGCGTTAAACCGCCCGGCTCAGTGAAAGCGCGTTCCACCGCCCGGCTCAGTGACAGTGAGAGCGCGTTCCACCGCCCGGCTCAGTGACAGTGAGAGCGAGTTCCAGTGAGAGAGCGTTCCACCGCCCGGCTCAGTGACAATGAGACCGTGTTCCACCGCCCGGCTCAGTGAGAGCGCGTTCCACCGCCCGCCTCAGTGAGAGCGCGTTCCACCTCCCGGCTCAGTGACAGTGAGAGCGCGTTCCACCTCCCGGCTCAGTGACAGTTAGAGCGCGTTCCACCTCCCGGCTCAGCGAGAGCTCGTTCCACCGCCCGGCTCAGTGAGAGCGCGCTCCACCGCCCGCCTCAGTGAGAGCGCGTTCCAGTGAGAGAGCGTTCCACCACCCGGCTCAGTGACAGTGAGAGCGCGCTCCACCGCCCGCCTCAGTGAGAGCGCGTTCCAGTGAGAGCGCGTTCCACCGCCCGGCTCAGTGACAATGAGAGCGCGTTCCAACGCCCGCCTCAGTGAGAGCACGCTCCACCGCTCGGCTCAGCGACAGTGAGAGCGCGTTCCACCGCCCGGCTCAGTGAGAGCGCGTTCCACCGCCTGCCTCAGTGAGAGCGCGCTCCACCGCCCGCCTCAGTGAGAGCGCGTTCCACCTCCAGGTTCAGTGTCAGTGAGAGCGTGTTCCACCGCCCGGCTCAGTGACAGTGAGAGCGTGTTCCACCGCCCCCCTCAGTGAGAGCGCGTTCCTCCGCTCGCCTCAGTGAGAGCACGTTCCACCACCCGGCTCAGTGAGAGCGCGTTCCACCGCCCAGCTCAATGACAGTGAGAGCACGTTCCACCTCCCGGCTCAGTGACAGTTAGAGCGCGTTCCACCTCCCGGCTCAGTGAGAGCGCGTTCCACCGCCCGCCTCAGTGAGAGCGCGTTCCTCCACCCGGATCAATGAGAGCGTGTTCCACCGCCCGCCTCAGTGAGAGCGCGTTCCACCGCCCGGCAGAGTGAGAGCGCGTTCCACCACCCGGCTCAGTGAGAGCGCGTTCCGCCGCGCGCCTCAGTGACAGTGAGAACGCGTTCCACCGCCCGGCTCAGTGACAGTGAGAGCGCGTTCCACCGCCCGCCTCAGTGAGAGCGCGCTCCACCGCCCGGCTCAGCGACAGTGAGAGCGCGTTCCACCGCCCGGCTCAGTAAGAGCGCGTTCTACCGCCTGCCTCAGTGAGAGCACGTTCCACCTCCCGACTCAGTGGCAGTTAGAGCGCGTTCCACCTCCCGGCTCAGTGAAAGTGAGAGCGCGTTCCACCTCCCGGCTCAGTGACAGTGAGAGCGCGCTCCACCGCCCGCATCAGTGAGAGCGCGTTCCAGTGAGAGCGCGTTCCACCGCCCGGCTCAGTGACAATGAGAGCGCGTCCCACCGCCCGCCTCAGTGACAGTGAGAGCGCGGTCCACCGCCCAGCTCAGTGACAGTGAGAGCACGTTCCACCTCCCGACTCAGTGACAGTTAGAGCGTGTTCCACCTCCCGGCTCAGTGAGAGCGCGTTCCACCGCCCGCCTCAGTGAGAGCACGTTCCACCGCCCGCGTCAGTGAGAGCGCGTTCCAGTGAGAGCGCGTTCCACCGCCCGGCTCAGTGAGAGCGCGTTCCACCGCCTGCCTCAGTGAGAGCGTGCTCCACCGCCCAGCTCAGTGACAGTGAGAGCGCGTTCCACCTCCCGGCTCAGTAACAGTGAGAGCGCGTTCCACCGCCCGCCTCAGTGAGAGCGCGTTAAACCGCCCGGCTCAGTGTCAGTGAGAGCGCGTTCCACCGCCCGGCTCAGTGACAGTGAGAGCGCGTTCCACCACCCGGCTCAGTGACAATGAGAGCGCGTTCCACTGCCTGCCTCAGTAGGAGCGCGTTCCACCGCCTGCCTCAGTGAGAGCGCGCTCCACCGCTCGGCTCAGTGACAGTGAGAGCGCGTTCCACCGCCCGCCTCAGTGAGAGCGCGTTCCACCTCCCGGCTCAGAGACAATGAGAGCGCGTTCCACCACCCGGCTCAGTGAGAGCGCGCTCCACCTCCCGGCTCAGTGTCAGTGAGAGCGCGCTCCACCGCCCAGCTCAGTGACAGTGAGAGCGCGTTCCACCTCCCGGCTCAGTAACAGTGAGAGCGCGTTCCACCGCCCGCCTCAGTGAGAGCGGGTTTAACCGCCCGGCTCAGTGTCAGTGAGAGCGCGTTCCACCGCCCGGCTCAGTGACAGTGAGAGCGCGTTCCACCACCCGGCTCAGTGACAATGAGAGCGCGTTCCACTGCCTGCCTCAGTAAGAGCGCGTTCCACCGCCTGCCTCAGTGAGAGCGCGCTCCACCACTCGGCTCAGTGACAGTGAGAGCGCGTTCCACCGCCCGCCTCAGTGAGAGCGCGTTCCACCTCCCGGCTCAGAGACAATGAGAGCGCGTTCCACCACCCGGCTCAGTGAGAGCGCGTTCCACCGCCTGCCTCAGTGAGAGCGCGCTCCACCGCTCGGCTCAGTGACAGTGAGAGCGCGTTCCACCGCCCGCCTCAGTGAGAGCGCGTTCCACCTCCCGGCTCAGTGACAGTGAGAGCGCGTTCCACCTCCCGGCTCAGTGGCAATGAGAGCGCGTTCCACCTCCCGGCTCAGTGACAGTGAGAGCGCGTTCCACCGCCCGCCTCAGTGAGAGCGCGTTCCACCTCCCGGCTCAGTGACAGTGAGAGCGCGTTCCACCGCCCGGCTCAGTGAGAGCGCGTTCCTCCACCCGCCTCAGTGAGAGCGCGTTAAACCGCCCGGCTCAGTGACAGTGAGAGCGTGTTCCACCGCCCGGCTCAGTAAGAGCGCGTTCCACCGCCTGCCTCAGTGAGAGCGCGCTCCACCGCCCGCCTCATTGAGAGCGCGTTCCACCTCCCGGCTCAGTGTCAGTGAGAGCGCGTTCCACCGCCCGCCTCAGTGAGAGCGCGCTCCACCGCCTGGCTCAGTGACAGTGAGAGCGCGTTCCACCTCCCAGCTCAGCGACAGTGAGAGCACGTTCCACCTCCCGGCTCAGTGACAGTTAGAGCGCGTTCCACCTCCCGGCTCAGTGACAGTGAGAGCGCGTTCCACCACCCGGCTCAGTGAGAGCGCGTTCCACCTCCCGGCTCAGTGAGAGCGCGTTCCAGTGAGAGCGCGTTCCACCGCCCGGCTCAGTGACAATGAGAGCGCGTTCCACCGCCCGCCTCAGTGAGAGCGCGTTCCACCGCCCGGCTCAGTGAGAGCGCGTTCCACCGCCTGCCTCAGTGAGAGCGCGCTCCACCTCCCAGCTCAGTGACAGTGAGAGCGCGTTCCAACGCCCGCTTCAGAGAGAGCGCGTTCCACCTCCCGGCTCAGTGTCAGTGAGAGCGCGTTCCACTGCCCGGCTCAGTGACAGTGAGAGCGCGCTCCACCGCCCGCCTCAGTGACAGCACGTTCCACCGCCCGGCTCAGTGAGAGCGCGTTGCACCGACCCGCTCAGTGAGAGCGCGTTCCACCGCTCGCCTCAGTTAGAGCGCGTTCCACCGCTTGGCTCAGTGACAGTGAGAGCGCGTTCCACCTCCCGGCTCAGTGAAAGTGAGAGCGCGTTCCACCACCCGGCTCAGTGACAGTGAGAGCGCGTTCCACCGCTCGGCTCAGTGAGAGCGCGTTCCACCAACTGGCTCAGTAAGAGCGCGTTCCACTGCCCGCCTCAGTGAGAGCGCGTTCCAGCGCCCGGCTCAGTGACAGTGAGAACGCGTTCCACCTCCCGGCTTAGTGACAGTGAGAGCGTGTTCCACCGCCCGCCTCAGTGAGAGCGCGCTCCACCGCCCGCCTCAGTGAGAGCGCGTTCCACCTCCAGGTTCAGTGTCAGTGAGAGCGTGTTCCACCGCCCGGCTCAGTGACAGTGAGAGCGTGTTCCACCGCCCCCCTCAGTGAGAGCACGTTCCTCCGCTCGCCTCAGTGAGAGCACGTTCCACCACCCGGCTCAGTGAGAGCGCGTTCCACCGCCCAGCTCAATGACAGTGAGAGCACGTTCCACCTCCCGGCTCAGTGACAGTTAGAGCGCGTTCCACCTCCCGGCTCAGTGAGAGCGCGTTCCACCGCCCGCCTCAGTGAGAGCGCGTACCTCCACCCGGATCAGTGAGAGCGTGTTCCACCGCCCGCCTCAGTGAGAGCGCGTTCCACCGCCCGGCAGAGTGAGAGCGCGTTCCACCGACCGGTTCAGTGAAAGCGCGTTCCACCACCCGGCTCAGTGACAGTTAGAGCGCGTTCCACCTCCCGGCTCAGTGAGAGCGCGTTCCACCGCCCGCCTCAGTGAGAGCGCGTTCCACCACCCGGCTCAGTGAGAGCGCGTTCCGCCGCGCGCCTCAGTGACAGTGAGAACGCGTTCCACCGCCCGGCTCAGTGACAGTGAGAGCGCGTTCCACCGCCCGCCTCAGTGAGAGCGCGCTCCACCGCCCGGCTCAGCGACAGTGAGAGCGCGTTCCACCGCCCGGCTCAGTAAGAGCGCGTTCTACCGCCTGCCTCAGTGAGAGCACGTTCCACCTCCCGACTCAGTGACAGTTAGAGCGCGTTCCACCTCCCGGCTCAGTGAAAGTGAGAGCGCGTTCCACCTCCCGGCTCAGTGACAGTGAGAGCGCGCTCCACCGCCCGCATCAGTGAGAGCGCGTTCCAGTGAGAGCGCGTTCCACCGCCCGGCTCAGTGACAATGAGAGCGCGTTCCACCGCCCGCCTCAGTGACAGTGAGAGCGCGGTCCACCGCCCAGCTCAGTGACAGTGAGAGCACGTTCCACCTCCCGACTCAGTGACAGTTAGAGCGTGTTCCACCTCCCGGCTCAGTGAGAGCGCGTTCCACCGCCCGCCTCAGTGAGAGCACGTTCCACCGCCCGCGTCAGTGAGAGCGCGTTCCAGTGAGAGCGCGTTCCACCGCCCGGCTCAGTGAGAGCGCGTTCCACCGCCTGCCTCAGTGAGAGCGTGCTCCACCGCCCAGCTCAGTGACAGTGAGAGCGTGTTCCACCGCCCCCCTCAGTGAGAGCACGTTCCTCCGCTCGCCTCAGTGAGAGCACGTTCCACCACCCGGCTCAGTGAGAGCGCGTTCCACCGCCCAGCTCAATGACAGTGAGAGCACGTTCCACGTCCCGGCTCAGTGACAGTTAGAGCGCGTTCCACCTCCCGGCTCAGTGAGAGCGCGTTCCACCGCCCGCCTCAGTGAGAGCGCGTTCCACCACCCGGCTCAGTGAGAGCGCGTTCCGCCGCGCGCCTCAGTGACAGTGAGAACGCGTTCCACCGCCCGGCTCAGTGTCAGTGAGAGCGCGCTCCACCGCCCGGCTCAGTGAGAGCGCGTTCCACCGCCCGCCTCAGTGAGAGCGCATTCCACCGCCCGGCTCAGTGACAGTGAGAGCGCGTTCAACGTCCCGGCTCAGTGAGAGCGCTTTCCACCTCCCGGCTCAGCGACAGTGAGAGCGCGTTCCACCGCCCGGCTCAGTGAGAGCGCGTTCCACCTCTCGGCTCAGTGACAGTGAGAACGCGTTCCACCGCTCGGCTCAGTGAGAGCGCGTTCCACCGTCTGGCTCAGTGACAGTGAGAGCGCGTTCCACCTCCCTGCTCAGTGACAGTGAGAGCGCGTTCCACCTCCCGGCTCAGCGACAGTGAGAGCGCGTTCCACCTCCCGGCTCAGTGAGAGCGCGTTAATGTAAATGTTAAATGGTAAATGTAAATGTAAATGTAAATGTAAATGTAAATGTAAATGCAAATGTTAAATGTAAATGTTAAATGTAAATGTTAAATGTTCGTCGAGTGTAAACTGAATATTCATTAATGTGCAAGTAGACTCAACCCATACCTTTTAACAGCGCTGGTCTAAGATCAGAGACGCGAACTCAATCACCTCAAACAGTGCGCGCAAACCCCGCCCACATCTGATCTGGAAACTTTTGTTTTTAGCCTGGACGTAACTTCGGCTAGCTAGTATAGTTAGCCAACTAATTCTCCACCGGCGCCACAGAACTATTCTATTTAAACCTACTTAACTCGCCATTAATGGTGTTTACGACAGAACAGCAGTTTGAAGCGGAGCCTCAGCCCGCACACCTGCCGTTACAGCCCCTTCAATCTTCTTTCTTGGTGGAACGGGAGGGAGTTGGAGCTGGCGGCCATGATGGCTTCGACTTCAGGCTTCTCTCCAGTATTGCACTGATCCAGAGTCAGATGTGGGCGGAGCTATGCGTACTGTTTGACGTGTTTGAGTCCGCGTCACTGATCTAGGATAATAGGGGGTGGAGTCTACTTAAATATTCAGTTCGATCATTTAACATTTACATTTAACATTTAGATTTAACATTTACATTTAGATTTAACATTTAGATTTACATTTAACATTTACATTTAACATTTATATTTAACATTTATATTTAACATTTAACATTTACATTTATATTTAAAATTTACATTTAGACTTTTGCCCACTTAACTAAATGTGAGAAAACATGTTGTGTCATTTAGTTAAATGTGAGAAAACTAGTTATAGGTGCTCCTTTTACATTTGGCACCCCGTATTAATGGACTTACCTCATTGGAGGTGGATTTAACGTGGCTGATAAAAGAACAGAACGTAGTGGCAACTTCTGGTTCCCCTGCTGCAGCACGTGTCAGCTCACCTGTTCTGTGACATTCAGTTAATTTCCTGTGCTAATGAGTTAATGATACCCACCTGCTTTCATGTGTATTTAAGTCATGCCTTTGGTTTCACACATTGTTGGTGTGTACATGGTCGTAGCTGGATGCTATACCAGGTTACCAGTTAAAAAGAGAAGTTCATGTTGATGGAAAGGAGTTTTTTGGTTTTCGTTGATTTCTGTTGATTTGAACCTTTTAGTTTTTATAAAACTTGTGTAGTTTTAATATTTTGGATCGCCTGTATCTTCAACCTTGTTTAACCTTTCTTTCTGCGTCATATTACTTTTTTTACTCTGTTCTTAAACTTATGTCAAACTTAGAAATACGAACGAGCAGCGATTTTGTTCAATTTAGATGTGGTTGAGGGAGTGATGGAAACAGCAGTCAGAGGGAGAGGTAAAAGTAAAGCTGTCTTAGCAGCTGTATCCGCCCTGCCGTTACCTGTGGAGACAGCGTCAAATCCTGTCGTGTGTGCTGTGCACTTGCACAAAGCAATTTGTTTTGGTAACAGGATTGTCACAGTTCACGTCACGTAGTCAGGTTTCTCACTCATTTCCGGTTTTATTTTGTACCACTTCCTGTTCAGTGCCCATGTTTTCAGTTCCAGTTTTACCTCCGGTTTTAGTTGACGCACCTGTGTCCTGTTAGTAATTACTCACCTGCTAACTATCCAGCCATCATCATCTCTCTGCATTTAAGCACCAGCTCTAGCCCTGCCCAGTTGCCAGATTGTTTGTTCATCCACCCGTGACAACTCTCCAGCGTTCTGCCTGTAAGTTTATCGTGCACCAGTTTCTGTCTGCCGTCTTGACCGTGTCTTTTGCCTTGCCCTCGTCTGTACCGTTGCTGGAGTTTCTGGATTGCTGTGTATTCGACCCGAGCCTGTTCTTTGACCACCGATTGCCAGATCCTTGCCTGTACTGTAACTGCTTCCTCTGTGTACCGACCTTTGCCTGCCTGACCACGAGAACTATTAAACCTTTTTGTCACCGAGCCTTGTCTCCGCTGTGCATGTGGGTCCGCTACCTAGAGCGCCGTGACAAGGATAGCCTCTAAGAGGTCAGAAACTTTATCATGATGACAGACGGGTTTACCGTCTGATTTAAGAAAATTTCTGTTCTTCCACAGAGCTCCAAAATCATGTGTTACACTAAAGGCGTATCTGGAATCAACCCAAACGGTTACAGTTTTGTCTTTAGTCGATTTACAAGCCTCAGTGAGTGTAACCAGCTCTGCTGCTTGTGCAGAGAGATGAGATGGCAGAGGACCGGATTAGAGAACATCATACTCTGTGCAAACTGCATAGCCCACACGAGGAGCACCAGTATCAGGGTCTCTGGAAGCAGATCCATCTGTGAAAAGCACAAGATAAGGGTTAGTCACAGGTGTGTCTTGAAGGTCAGGTCTCGGTGTGCACACCTGCTGGAGAGAAGCAACACAATCATGGGTTTCACCGTCTTCAGGAGTGGGCAGTAAAGTAGCTGGATTCAGAATAGTGCATCGTTTAACTGTGATGTTAGGCATGTCTAAGAGGATGGTATGGTATTGTTACCAGCGAGTGCAAAAGCCCTGATAAGGGGAATATGAATGTGAACACTGCAGACAACACAGCTTTCCTTTATTGCTGTAGTGTATTGAGTACAAATTATTCAACGTACAACAAGTAACAAAAATTCAAAAACACGTTGACACAAATGACAAATACATACAAAACTAACCACACATTCGCTCAATTACACTTTAATAACATATGTACAACGTCACATTTAGCCTGGTGACGCAGCACTTGTTAAGTGACGCTTAAGATAGCAATTGCACACCCTCATCACACAGCGAGGTTAGCCTAGCATCACATGTGGCTATCCATCTAACAAACAGGTTACACATAAAACACCAGAAATGCCTCCCTGGACACATACATTGTTGCCCAAGCACATATCTAACTATAAACATTTGTAGGACCAACATTCATACCTGGTGAGGGGAATATGAATGTGAACACTACAGACGACACAGCTTTCCTCTACCGCTATAGTATATTGAGTGAAGGAAGCTGTGACGTGACCTCCAATATAGCTCAGCAATTTGGAACTCCCTCTGCTGGGCTCTCTCTGCAATTACCCCTAGTCTGTATGCTATCTACTGCAATCTGTAGATGTGAGAATTTTCTGAGTCAAGCAGTCACTGTGGTAATGTCTTCTACTATGCAATGTTTACTGTATGTCCTCAGAAGTCAAATTATGTTCCTCCCGCTGGTGTGTGTAATGTAATGTATTAACTAAATACTGTAATAAACAGAACTTGGGTTTGCCATAAATTAAATATCTTACTCAGGGCATCCAAGTTCAATAGAGGTAGAGCTGCTGGTTATAGCATGGTTGGCTATATTGCATCCAGGCTGGGAGCGCTGCATGATGGGAAAGCGCAGCCAGGCTGTAGCAGGTTGGTGTCCCCATCTTAACATACCTGAAAATCTTTGGTGGCCTACAAAGTTTCTGGGGTCGTTGAGATCTTACTGTAAGTCCATCTCATCTTCTTGCTCGACATTCACTGCAGGGGGTGACACTTCTTCCTGTCCAGCATCAGTAGAGTTTGTAACCGAGCCGCCTGAGCCGTCCTGTGCTCCAAGGAGTTGTCATCATCCCTCTCTAGCTGGGGCGGTTCCATGACAGGTGTGCTGAGGTCCAATGGAATCCTATCGTGTTCTGTTACAGGTGTGTGCCTTACTGTTCCTGGAGTATGAACAGTGCAACGATATGGCATATCCATGGCATAGTAATCATCCTCATCCTCCTTATCCTCTGAACTTTCTCTGGCTCTCTCATCCATGCTCGTTTTCCCTTTTGGTTTTGCAGGTGGGTGCACCTCAGTCTCCAGAGGTAGATGATCACATGGTAGAAGGAGGTTTCTGTGCAAAATCCTGGACTTTCCCTTCCCATGTTCTGGTCTTAGCTCATAGATTGGGGCATCCTCTCCTACTTGATGGACTACAGTGTGTACTATATCCTCCCAATGATTCTTTAGTTTCCCTGGTCCTCCTCTAGAAGTCATGTTTTGAACTAGGACACGGTCGCCTGGGTACAACACTAAACTCCTCACCTTGCCGTCATATATCCTTTTGTTTCTTTGAGCAGATTTTTTTTAATTTTCCCGAGAAATAGCTTCCTCCATCCCTTGTTTCCACTGCTCAACATAGTTACGATGACTATAGCTCCCTACTTCTGTCAGTAAGGTAAATGTTGGGTCTGAAAATACCACAACAGCACTGATACACACAGAGACGAGAACAATATAGCACACTGAGAGCCAACCAGAGATTTTACTTGGCCAAGGGGAGCTCGCCTGAGATCTTAGTGTTGTAAGCGCTTCACTCAGAGACCACCAACTCCAACGAACTTCCCCAAAGCACAACATTTTATTGAAGCTTGTACACGCCTTCATTATCATATCATTGGTGCACTTGTTAACATGCAGAAACAACCTAGTACTCATAGGAATACTAACAGGTCCCCTCTTGTGGTTTTGAACACCTACGCCTCAATAGGAGCACAAAGCAAGTGTGACAAAATTGTTCTTAGTATATGACAATACTTGTATAAGAACTTAAGCATTTGGTTAGACGCCTGTGCAACTGTCAATGTGGTTATAAGGCACAGCAAATGCAAACCATAAATGGTAAATGTAAAAAGGTAAATGATACATATAAATGATTAGATGAATATAATAAATGAGATGAATAATAGATGAAAATATATTTTCTCCAACAGTAAACATCATGTCGACAGGTAGCCGTGGTGAACGACCATACAGTAGGTAAAATGGTGAGAAACTGGTTACTTCAGTACGTGTACAGCTATAAGCGTTATAAGTAGCGGATTT
The DNA here is from genome assembly GCF_900634795.4 of Betta splendens. Taxonomy (NCBI): domain Eukaryota; kingdom Metazoa; phylum Chordata; class Actinopteri; order Anabantiformes; family Osphronemidae; genus Betta; species Betta splendens. The sequence goes on from NC_040896.2 coordinate 2,088,356, forward strand.
CACTTTTGAGTAGCTCAAGTATGCTTGGCTTTAATGTGATTCCAAACTGCCTCAGTCTCCGCAGTAGTGGTCTTACATCACTGACATGACTTTTAAATGTTTTGCTAAACACTAATGTGTCATCCAAGTAAGCGACACTGTGGTAAATTCTGTTCCTCCTATGGAGTTATTTCTGTCCATTGCAACAAATGTCAAGTTGACCGTGGTGTCAGGTTGGCCACTAAAACAAATAAACTGCTGCAGCTGAGTAAACATGGACTTTCAATGGACACGCTCTCTCGCGCACTCGATGGTTGCATAAACAACACAGCTTTAAAAAGTGGGCATGGGGAGATGTTTCTTAGAGTGCTTCGCAGAGGGTCTGCTGCAGACACCCAGCTGACCTTTTTCAACCTCTCAGTTCTTTCTGCAGAAGAACAAGTGGCTGAATTCGGCCACCACCTCTCTCATGATTATTCTGTGATTGTACTATTTCATTCTATGTAATAAATTCATGTGTTAATTTGAGCATAAAAGTTGAGTCCGTGTGAAATCTCTAGCAAGATCGGAACATAAAATACACGGCTAAGACCTTCCAACACTCTTCCCTGCAGCGCTGAAAGTCCAAAGTCCAAATGGGATTCTTGTCCATTCATACAGCCCCTATGGTGTCACAAATGCTGTCAGTTGTTTGTTATCTTTCTCTAGCCATCCTTGCATGATCAGGTCTCTCAGATAGTCGTTCATTTCCTCATACAGTGGCTTAGGAACTGACATGTAGGTCCGAGCTACTGGCTCTGGGTCTTTACCAGCTGAAGGCTTTCGATACACCCTATGTCATCTTCTAAACAAGAGAAAGAACTTGACTCCTCCCTCAATTTCTCACGTACTATCCTCCTCTGATTCTTATTTAGTTGACTTAGATCAATAGGGGGGTCCCAAGGCTTTATAGCGTCATCCTGATTTAGTATGTTGGGCCTGAATGCAATTTATATCAGCAGGTGACTTTACTTCCTTTGCTGGGCGATATGAATGATTGCACTGTACCAATATCTATTTTCCCGTTAACAAAATGTCATGGTCAGTGTGGTTTTGTACACTCAAAGTGATGTTTAGCTGTGCCCCTTCCCTCACACCAATGTGTCACTAAACTCAAGACCCTCTGGCCATTGGGGGTTATTATCAGGCTCAAAGATCAATGTGGTGTCGTTTTGTTTGGGGCCTGCTACGGATTCTGCATTCTACTTGGACAATACTATGACTGGGTATGTTTATCTTTTGGCCGACTGTTCTCACTAGATACTTACTTGTCCTTTCAACACTTATTGCTTTAACAAACGCCTTTGCTTTCCTTTTTCAAAGGTTAGGAAAAGCTAATTTCACAGTTTTTATCACATTCTCTCTTTGTCTACATTTTTTTGTCGCACTCTTCAATGACGTTAAAGCTCATTACAAGAATGGGAACAGGAAACTCTTCAGTGCCACCTGCTAGTCTGAAAGTCACTTCTACCCATACCACATATGGCATCTCCGTACCATTAACTGCTTCAACTTGCAAGGGGTCATTAGAGTCGACTATCTCTGCTATATCCCTCAACTCAATGTCGAGGAAATTTTTGACTTTCCACACCTGGTCGACTGCGGACACCTGGGAGCCAGTGTCCCACAGGACTTGTGTTTTCTTTGCAAATAGCAGTTAACTAGACATTTTCTCCCCACAAGTTCAGTCACTGTGCAATGTTCTTTAGTTACAATGTTTTTTATGTCTGTCATCATCTTACATGACTGGGTTTGTTCTATTCTCTTCTCATGTTGTGTTATAGGAAATATAATATGATATTATAAGAAATGCCGCTTTAACCCATTACACTGCAGGAGTGTTCAGAGGAGCCCTCCTTGGAAAAACAGTGTAGAGGGTGTTAGGATATTAGCGGGGGCTAGGTTGATTTGTTATTTGAAACAGAAAGTGTGAGGATGTTCCCTGGGGGTATATGCCGGGGTCATTCAGGAAGCATGCATTCTGGATTTCTAGTATTATTTAGAGTGTATATAATCTAATATATAGCATAATAATATGATGATGATTATATGAAATAAAGCTTTAACCCGTTACATTACAGGGTTATCCCGAGGAGTCCTCCTTGAAAAAACATTTTTAAAAGTAGAAAGGTGATAAGGTGTCAGTGGGGACAGGGCCTCAGCAGGGGGGTCGATGTCAGGTTTTCGTTCTTGGTTTTATTTTGAAAGGACTTTTCTGTTTTTGATTCCAGTTTCCGGTTTTGTTTTGTAAGCACTTCCGATTCTGGTCACACCACAGCAGTCCCCGCTTCACTCCCGGTCCGCATTACACACACCTGTTTTATATCAGTAATCAGCTTCCTGTATTTAACCACCACCTGTCGCCTTAGTTCTTTGCCAGATCGTCGTACGTATGCCAGACATCCATTCCCAGCACTTAGTTAGCCTGTTCGCGTATTTTGATCCTGCTCAGTTTTTGACTTCTGATTCTTGCCTGCTCCCTGATCTGTACTGTTGTTTGGATAGCTCTGGATTAACTAACCTGACCGCCCGACTACGAGACAGCCTACTCCCTTACGGTACTGTAAACTGTGATCTTCCGTTACCGAATCTCTGCCTGTCCCCGAATCTGAACCAGCCTGCTCCACCGGTACCGTAGCCCCGTGATTGACTGGGTATGACCCGGACCGCCTGTGATTCTGTAATAAACCGTTAAACTCTACTTTCTGCCTGTGGTCTCTGTGCTGTGCATGTGGGTTCCTTATCTGCCGTTTCCTGACAGTCGAGGTGCCACATCTGTAAAACCATTTGACCAGTTTTGAGCGGCTTCTATGGAGAAACACGGTATAAATATAGGCGGAGTTGAAATGCCAGAGTCATCCTGAACCCAGGCCTTCGTCCTAGATCTTTGTCGGACGTTGAAACAGCGGCATGATTCAAGGTAAAGCCCCAGCGGATGTCATTTCTCTGTTTCTCCTGAAAATATGCGCTAACAAATTTCGTTCGCATCAGCTCCTGCATCTCACGTAGAGAGTGGAGGGCGTCTGCCAGAGAGCACTCGACTCCGTAAGTATGACTTCTCTTTGCAAAAGCATCGATTATTAGACTGTAGAACGCTTTGAAAAAAGCTTTCCTTTATGTCATCGTCGGATCACCTTGCGCTACAGCGTCGCTGGAGCCAGGAATTTTAACTGCAGTATAGGTGTCAGGCTGCTCAACAAGCATTCAACGCCTTCAAGAGCGGACTGACCCTTAGATTCGTCGGTCAGTTATTACATAATATAGGCTGATCAACATTTGAGCGTGTTGAAAATAATGGCGTTTTTATCGTTTTTATAAAGACTCGGAGATTCATCAGCCGGACCGATCACAGTCTTGACAGTGAGTATGGATATTGTGAAACATGATTATTTCGTCTTTTATTCCGACTCCGGAAGGAGCTCCCCCAAGCAGAGACGGCAACCCGGAAAGATCCCCCAACGGATCCCAGACGCACGGCGTGTGCGAGGCGGCGCAGAGGGGAAGCGGACCCCCCAATGAAACCAGGATTGTAACCAGAAACAGCTTCAATAACTTTGAAATAAGACGATTGTTCAATATCGGGCAGACGGATGAGGTTGATTACGAACACTTTTACTGGACTGTTATGGGGAATGTTGCCGAGATCGTGCAGCAGGCTTTAAATCAGACTCAACAAGGCAATATTGTCCAACTCAAACTCTGGGGGCACATGCTGCGATCACAGGCGGCCGTTGTTGTGTCAGTCGCGGATGGTGTGGATTTTCATGTCCAGTTTCAGGACATGTTGAACGGTGCTGTTCAGTCCAATCTGGAAGTGTTGACGGACGGGTGATTCAGGTCGTGCGCAACCCTCGAGGGGGTGGCAAAAAAGGCTGCTGGAAAAGACCCTAGACTGCAAAATTGTTTAAAAGAAGCAGAGGTTCATGTAGATTGTCAGCAATCAGAATAATCAGCTCTGTTTTGCCATCACACTGCAAAGCAGCGGCCTGGTGAGCCCTTATACATGTTTTTTTTCGAGAATCATTATTATGGTCTAAAGAACGCTTGTGCTTTCATAGGATTGAAATATTTGTGCAATCATTGCTACACTGGTTATGACGGTATTCTGAATCATATATGCGAGGGGCGTTGTAACGTGTGCCTTGATGCCGCGTGCACAGCCGTGCGTCCGGCAGCCAGTGGGGGCGTAGTGTGTGAATATTGTAATGGGTGGTGTACCTCGACCTATAGTCTTGCAAAACACAGGGAGAAGGTGTGGCACCCCATGCCTCAGAAACACGCATGTGACATTGACAAAAAATGTCGCCGCTGCAGACTCTTGTATTACGTCTCCCTGATTAAAATACCAAAGCCGCACGAATGCCCAGACGTTAAATGCTGCATCTGTGGCGGGGTCATCTATGCAGGAATGACCGAGCCTCACGAGTGCTACATACAAAGTCTGCCGATTCCTGAAAGGATCCCAGACCTTATTCCAAATAATAAATTGTTATTCTATGACTTTGAGACGTATCCTGATGAGAATGGCACGCACATGCCCTTTTACGTCTGCGTAATGAGGGGTAATAATAGCCGCCCATGGGGCTGTTATGCCTGTCTGCGCTGTAAAGCTTCTCAGGCGCTTCAGGGCAAAAAAGTACAAAGATTGAGTGTTTCTGGCTCACAATACAAAAGGTTTTGACGGGTGTATTCGTTTGAGCGCCATGGTGTTGCTGGGGATTAGCCCTCACATTGTAATGCCTAAACTGGTGTCTAAACTGGTATTGTTCACAGTGCCTCATTATAATCTCAAATTTATAGATTCAATGAGCTTTCTACTTTTCCCTCTGGCCTCCCTGCCAAAAGCTCTGGCCTTTGAGGATGCTGAAAAGGTTAATTTCCCTCAAGTTCAGCTCTAAGGAGAATCTGAATTATGATGGACCATACTGTACCCCGCTCCTGACTATTATGGTTATCATCAAATGACTCCAAAGAAACGCGAGGATTTCATGGCGTGGTACACCCTAGTTTCTCTTGGGACATTTAATTTTAAAGTGGAAGCAAAGCGCTACTGCCAAAATGACACAGAGATTCTCATAAAAGCGTGCTTTGCAATTTCGAGAGTGCTTTGTGATTGAGACAAATCTAGACCCCTTCAAGCGATCGACCATCACCTCCACGTGCATGTTTGTTTTCAGAAAATTGAAACACAGAGGCAGGTCTTTCAGGTGCCGCCCGGTAGTGGTGATTAAGCTATAATACTCTCTGATAGAAAAGCCGTGCTCAAAATCAGGCTGCAACGCTTTTCCCGGAATCTGTCTCCCGTCTCTGCATAAAGCTAGAAACTCTAGATTAGCATGGATAAACCTGAAAGGGTTCATAGTACTCAGCCCTATAACCACATCTTTCGGCAGAGTGCCCAGAAAAAGATTTTCCTGCGTGCATATTCTGGAATTGACCGGAATGGAGAATGTTTGGTAAATTCTGATCCTCTTAAGGGGTTATGTCTGTCCTTAGTGACAGGGATATTAGGTGGTTTTTGAGTTGCAACGAATGTCAAGTTGACCGGGGTGTCAAGTTGGCCACCAAAACAAATAAACTGCTGGGGCTAAGTAAACATGGACTTTCCATGGACAAGTAGGCACTCGCTGGTTGCATAAAAAACACAACTTTAAAAAGTGGGCATTGGGAGATGTGTTCTTAGAGTGCTTCGCAGAGGGTCTGCTGCAGACACCCAGCTGACCTTTTTCGACCTCTCAGTTCTTTCTGCAGAAGAACCAGCGGGTGAATTCGGCCACTACCTCTCTCATGATTATTCTGTGATTCTACTATTTCATTCTATGTAATAAATTCACATGCTGTTAATTTAAACTTCAAAGTTGAGTCAGTGTGAAATCTCTAGCAAGGTCGGAACATGAAATACACGACAAATGTTTTCACATTGACCCTGGAGAGGGGGTACCATGGGTTTTCTTTGGTTAAGGCAGATGAATGTTCTATGCGCACGGCAGGGGACACAGTCACTTTCTTTACAAACAGAGAAGCGCCCAGCGGCGTGCATCAGGCAAAAGGAGTTGCTGGCGCTTGTGAGTTTAATTCTTAAATGAATGGAATTAAAGAGCAGCCTCTCGCAGAAAAAGATATCGGGGTGTATTGGACCCAGGAGATAGAATTTGCGGGACTGATCACTGAACCTGGCCCTTGCAACATAGCTGCTATTTGGCCCATTATTCACGACGTGGGAGTCCATGGCACCTGCCGTGTCCTGAAAAAACAGGCTGGCGCTGAATTGTCTTTTCAGAAATTCGGAGGAGTAATTCAGCAAAGCCTCAATCAGGGATCTGTAAGCGTGAGTGACGCTTGACTGGGAGATCAGCCGACCCCCCAGAGCCACGTCGCATTGGCTGAATATTGTATTCAAAGGATAGTTCATAATGCCCACATCCGTGCCCGCCGCTAGATCGGTTCCGTCCGCGTTTGTAATTTTTAGCCTTAAAAGCCTCGTTTAGATCTAGGTGTTTTGTTCTGCTCCAGTTTCCGGTTTTATTTTGAAGCACTTCCTGTGTCACTCATGTCTCAGGTGTTTTCCATGCCATCCCCGGTTCATCACGCTACCTGACAGTTATCACGTAATCAAGCACCAGTATTTAGACACCAGATCACACACCAGTCAAACGCCAGATGGTCACGTGTACTCACCACTTTCCAGCATTCTCTTATAGCTCACCTTGTTTTGATCTTGTTTGAACCTGACCTCCCCTTTTTACGACCGCCCGGGATGACTAATTTTTTATTATGAGCGGGTCTTCTTTTGGAGACTCTCGGTAGACGCTGCCCCGGGGGGCGTTTCCGGGCATTTCTACGGGCTAAAACCATAATATCCGAGCCCTCCTGCGGCTCTTCAGACTGGCCGCCGGTAAACCTGCTTACAGCTTTGCTCATGATGTCGGTGGCTTTGTTTTTAGCAGCCGCTGTTAGATGGGGCTTGGCCACGCTAAATCCCCTTTTTACCAGAGGCATTACAAAACGAAACAGTTTGGAAAGCATTGAGCCTATGCCTCTACCGTGGGGGCTCTGGCAAAGCCTGAAAGGCCGGACCCCACCTGATCGTCATATTAGCTGACAAACCTATACGGGTCTGCATTATGGCCCCGGCACGTCATGTTTTTAAGGGCCTAAAGTGCAGCGTGAGTATGGTCTTGCCGTCCACAAATTTGACGGGTTTGTTTTGATCGTTTTTAATCTCTACGTAGACGTTCTCTATATGATGCTTGGATAGCGGCAGGTAATGCAGAGGATTAAACGTCTTTGTGATAAAGTCTCCGTAATATACCAATTCAATAATAGTTTGATATTAATGCAGAAAAATTAATAACATTAATATTCCTTGAAGTTGGGGCACCAGGTTTGTTTTAAAGCTGAAACCACATTTGTATCAATCTAGTCAACGCCAGGAACTGGTTAAGAGCCGAGGCAAACAGCTGAAGGGAACCAACTACAGCGTCAACTATCAGTTCCCCAAGGAGATCCTCGACCGCCGCCCCATCCATAAAAAGTTCATGGCAGAAGGCTGCAGGGCTGTCATCAGCGTCGACAAAGTGTATGTCAACGAGAAGCTCTACCGGGACCGGGAAGCAACTCCGTGGCTGTACTAGCAGGTGGTATGTAAAAACAATGGTTTAATATAAAAGGTTTGTTAAAAAATATTAGATGCAATGCAACTAAGCGTTATAACTTTACATCCAATATTTAAACTCGTTCCCTCGTAGATGTTTCATGTAAATGTTTTTTTTGTCATTCTAATGTCACTTACCCACTCACTTTGCAAAGCGCTTATCGTGCTTAATCACTCACTTTCCTTTCACTTTAATTTTCCTTCCCTTTACTCTTTTTCCTTCACCTACTCTCACTCCACACTGTGTACATCCTTCTTTTCTCTATTCTTCTCCCACGTAGTCAGCCAGCTATGTAGCCCTCCAGCAGCCACACACAAACATCTACTGCACAGGGGAAACACGTGCACATACATAGATAACACACAACTCAGAATACACAGGTACTTAAGGTTAGCCACACACCTAAAGTCTGTCACACTACATACACACAAGACTAGTGATCCACAGCAGTCAGGTAAGATATGACACCACTGAAGATTGTCACTTGGAATGTACGTGGAATCAATAAGAAGGAGAAATGATTTAAAATATTTAATCATTTGAAAACCCTACAAGCAGACATTTCTTTACTACAGGAAACTCATATTCCCAAAACTATAGATTACATTCTAGCATCAACAGAGTTCCCACATGCTTACTTAACCGGTTACAATTCTAAACAAAGAGGGGTCGCCCTTTACTTATAACGATACCATTGTAGATCCAGAAGGGAGATATATAATCATTAATATCTTGATAGGAAACATTGAATATTGCATAGCTAATGTGTATGGCCCTAATGTTGACGACCCCTCTTTCTTTCACAGCTTCTTCACATCACTGTCTGCTCACTCTGGTTCCAAACTTATAGTAGGAGGGGACTTCAATTAAGTATTTAACCCAGATTTGGACAGGCTCAGCAGAGCTTTGGGCAACAGAAATTGGCAATCAGTACCTTAAAACAGTACATGGATGACTTCGGTCTCTGTGACACATGGCGTTCGCTTCATCCAGGGAATATACCTTTTTCTCGCCAGTTCACCACTCTCACTCCCGTATAGATTATATTTTATTAAATAACCCAGTCTTACAAGATGTCTCTGACACCAATATTCATTCTATCACAATCAGTGATCATGCACCAATGTCCATTTCGTTGATTAAGACACACCACCAACCAGGAATTGAAGGTTTAATACATCATTACTCAATGATCAAGACTTCATCAGTTATGTCAGGAGAAAATGGGCAACCTTTATAGAAATCAACGATACACCGGAAATCTCACCCTGTGTTCTTTGGGAGACTGGGAAGGCAGTTATGCGCGGTAGAATTATTTCATATTCATCACACAAGAAAAAAAAGGACATGTTACTTTAATTAGAATTAGAGCAAAAAATAAAATCTCTAGAGATTAAATATGCTGCCTCACCAACCAGTGATGTTCTAGAAGATCTAAGTAATCTAAAAATTAAATTAATAATATAATTGATTGCAAAACTCAGTTTCAGATAGATCAATTACGCTGGGAGAACTTTGACCATGCTAAAAAATGTGGTAAATTTTTAGCTAACCAATTAAAAAAATAATAAAGAGAAACAAATCATCCATTCAATAACTAATAAGAAAGGGAATATTACTCGTGATCCCCATGAAATAAATGATACCTTTAAAAACTTTTACCAAGAGTTATATACGTCCCAAATAGATCCATCCACCTCAACAATAGTGGAGTTTCTGAATAAATTAGAACTGCCAAAGCTAAAGGAAGAACAATCCACAACTCTAGACTCATTGTTATCTTTGGCAGAATTACATGAAGCTCTGCAGAGAGATCAAGCGAATGGTGTGGGTGCGAGAATGTATCTGAGAGTGCATGGGTTCACGTATGATTGACTAGTTTGCTGTGAGAGTTTATGGTGTGTGTGTGTGTGTGTGTGTGTGTGTGTGTGTGTGTGTGTGTGTGTGTGTGTGCGTGTGATACGATTGACGTGTGGGGGGTCCGGTTTTCCGCCCGGGGTACGATGATCGTCTGCCTGGGTGGTCTCTTTTCTGCTAATCCCCACCAATTGCTGGCCTTGTGCTGCGGGCCCGATGTGGTGCCAGGGGATGTGGTTGGGCCGATGGAGTAGGCCCCGCTCCGCTCATGTAGGGGTGGTGGACTGGGGGCGGGACCCACTCTGGGCGCAGGGGCATCTCCTAGCAGGCACCCTATCAACCGTGGGACCTCGGGCTCCACTCCTTCAGGCCAACCCTCCCACCGGGGGGAGTGTTTGCCCTCTGGTTCTCATGGGGACAGACAGCGTTGACCCACGGTGGCCCACTCTGACCTTGGGTTCTGTCTCTGTGGCTGCTGCAGCTCTGCCTGGGGGGCTCTGTGTGGGCGGCTTGGGTCGCAACACCTGCCCTCCTGGAACTGAAGGTGCGTGGGCTCCCTGGCTGCTAGGATTCTTTCCTCTGCTTGTTGGATGGGTGTAGTGGCCGAGCTCCTCACATCACCCTGGATTTCACAAGTGGCATTGTTTATGGACCAATGTCTGCCTCACCGATATGTATATGTTTGTATGAGTATGTGCACATACCTTAAAGGTGACTGCACATGCAAAATTCACTTTTTGGGTATTCTGGTACGTTTATTTGACTCCCTGGGTCACATTAAGACACTCCTGGTGTGTTAGAAGTACGCGCCCTACTTATTTCACATTTTTGAGAGTTTATCCAATCCGGTTCAAGAACCATCGATTCAAATTTAGCAGACTGGATACGTCTGCATTCGCTTGACCAATCACAGAACCAGCTTCGCCCCCCCCCCAGACAAACCTGGACCCCTAAATGTACCTGAAACATTCCGTTTCAGTCACTCCAGTCACAGACAAAAGAAGAAGAAGTCACTCACTGTGCAGTCTACCATAGGAGGTGGCGCTTATGCACCTTTCAGTTGGTTGCCACCCGCCATTTAAAAGACAAAAAGAAGAAGTCACTCAGGTTGAAGAAGCGCCCTGTTCCTCAAGACGTTATCCACCTGCTGCTTCCCCAAACGTAAGTACATGCTTGATTCTTATTTGATGTATGTTCTCCAGAATTTTCTGTTTATAATGTAGCTTCCCTCCTATGTAAGGAAGTCAAGTCAAGGACCGTTGAATCTAACAGCTACAGCGACAGAGAGAGCCAATGTTGCAAGGTGCTGACACGCAATTTGGATGAGTACAAGCCTCTCCAGCATTTATCCGGTTCGAATCGTGTGATATGAGGTCATTCACTCAGCTCACATTGTAGCTGCTAGTGCGATGGTAGCGCAGCGTTAGCGGCTAGCGCTAGTAAGTTGTGAGAGTCAGCTGTGTTCCTAATTACTACCGAGCCTGTCATGTGTATGTTGTAGCCCGAATAGATCCGTGAATTTGGGTTATTGCAAGTTCTATCTAAGTCTGGTGTGTTGTTGCTTATCTAGTCAGCTACTTTAGCTGTAAACGTGAAATGTTTTTTTATACAGGCTGACGCATGCCAGCTACCGAAACGCGAGGAGGTTGCTTCTTCTACCTTGTAGAAGACTTGTTGCTCACCTCAGGAGCAAAAGGTATGTACATTTAACAGCAGTATAATCATTTGTTGGCCAATATGCAGTTTTATTTGACAGAGATTTTGTATTTCACATTTCAGTAGTTGTGGTATTCATAATCTGATCTATATTATTGTCTATGTATTTACTCTGTATGCAGTTGGTCAACTTAGTTTGATATTTTAGTCTGTTGACGGGTAATTTGTAACTCTAGTGGTTTGGAGCAGATTATGTGGAAAATGTGATGAGACCATCTTCAATAAAGTCCTGCTGGACTCAGGTTGTTCTATGGAGGACCTTGTAAACATCCCTGTCCCACCGGCCCTCTGAGCAGAATTTGAGCAAGCTGACAGAAAGGAGGTCATTAATGTCATGCTAAGATTTAACAAACCAGCACTATAAAATAAGTTGAAAACGTGTTTGTTCCACACACCATTAAAACTGATCTAACTACCTCTATTTATTGTTTACATCTGTAAAGCTTGTGAGATACATAGAAAATACTGGTCATTTCATTAATCTGCTATTCTATTCTCTATACTTTCTAGAGTGGTGTCAAGGAAAACAGCTGCATCCTCCATCTGTACAGCAGCTGCACTGCTTCCGATGTCTTCCAACAAATGAAGACAAAAAAGATCCTCACATCTCCCCAGCCAACTGCCCTTGACTATACCTGTTCCACTCCAGAAACTATGCTTTCAACATAACTATGAATCCTACCCGTTCATTTTGTGGTCTGCAAATTGAACTGTGACGATAACTTATCCAGCATTATAGTGCTGGTGCATTGGTTGACAATAAAGTTGGTTTTGACTATTGCTGTTTCACTGAACTATTTTTGTATGTATATACCTAATGAGGGAAAACAGACAAATGTTTTATAATATTTCAGCTTTTATTGAGGTATTGCCGAAAAACAATAATTTAGGTATTGCACAGGTGGTCTAAGTCCAACATGGGTGCCTTGTCCCTCAGGAAACACTGCCCTGAAAAATAGTAGGTCAATATGTATTTAGAACTAAAATTAGGTTTGTAACCAGAGTTTCCAGGTACGATATGATTGATCTGTATATAGAAAAATGTTCTAAAATTGTTTATGAATTTCTGAGATACTGATTTATTCCATGCATGTGTAATTGTCTGATATACTGTATATTTAATGTGTTCTGTAATGAATACACATTCAATCATACTGGCTCCAGTCCTGGATCATCATTTATTCATGACAGTAGGTTTGGCAAATAGTTCAGGCGTCTTGAGGTAAGATTTATCAAAATTTTAATTTATTAAAAAATTTAGTTTATTACTTATTATATAAGTAATAAACACATGCAATATCTTGAAAGCAATAGTTGCTGTCACACCATGCCTCTGTAGGCATTCACTGTTCCTACATTGGCACTTAATTACAGACAAATACGGCAAAATATAAGCTGCAGCTGAAGATCCCATTATAGAAAAATTATTTTCACACAGCAGCAGAACTAGAAATAAAAAAACATGTAAAAAGGAGTTTATATTAGTTTATCAAGCTATGCTCCCTAAACAAGCTGTGGTCCTGTTATGAATATTCTGTTGTATTAATTCAGGCTGCTAATTTGCAACCATTAGTATTAGCGTTAGCAGCTAATCAAGTTGTGTATTATATAAATTAATAAATTAAATTAAACCTGAATCTGCCAGTTAGACGTACCTTGCGCCAGTCGAAGTGTAACCACTTCAACAGCCTCCCGTTCCACTTCAGAGTCAGATTTTGGATCAAACATATGGTTGAACTGTTGGATTCAGTGACTGTGACGTTTGATTCCCGCGGCGGATCACGGCTATGCGCTTCCTCAAAGGGGTGTGGCGATCAGTTTAGCTTCCGACACATTTCAAAAATTGAGCGTTGTGGACGAGATCTTAAAACACACATTTTCAGACGGGCCGTGTAGGCGATCTACAGCGCTTTTTGGCCTTGGGACGGTCTGAATAGCTTCAACTCTTTTGGGTGAAAGTGATTTCCCAACTGCTGTGATAACATGTCCAAGGAAAGTACTGTAACTTCTTGCTGGACAAACTGAAGTTTGGACAAGCTAGCTTTGTGGCCTTCAGCAGCTAAATGTTTCAACAAAACTACTGTGTCTTTTTCACACTGATCCTTTGTGGGACTGCAGACAATGATATCATCCACGTACTGCAACAAAGCGCTTCCCGCAGTAAGTGAAAGGTGTTTAAGACTCCGTCTTAGTGCCTCATTGAAGACGATGGGTGATTCCACATACCCCTGACACAGCCTGGTCCATGTCCAAGTACGGCCTTTGAACTGAAACGCAAACCAGAATTAACTATCTGGATGAACAGGAACACTGAAGAAGGTGTTTGCCAAGTCGACAACTGAAAATCATTTTGCATCAGGTGGCACCTATGATAACAAGGTGTAAGGATTATTATTACATTATTCACTCTGGGTTGAATTGCAGAATTCACTGCTTGTAGATCCTGTACAAATCTCCACTCAGTGGGTTGATCTTTGTCTCTAACTTTTTTTACAGGAAAAATTGGTGTGCAGCAGGGACTAGAGTCACATAGTATGATAATGCCTGCTTCAGTTAGTTAATTAGTTGAAAACTGGGGTTATGCCGTCTATAGCTTCCTGTCTAAGCAGATATTGTTTTGCACACGGCCTATATGTGGTCTTGGGTGTAACTACGACTGCTTCACAGTTACGGACCAGGCCTACATCATATTTGTGTTTGGCCCACAATGTGTGTGGCACTTCTGCTAAAGCAGGAGTTGATGATAACTCAGTGTCAGTGAGCAGTGTATGGCCAGATGTGTGATTCCCAGAGTGAGGCAATGGAACCACCACACGAGTTGTGTGTACAATAGAGGTGAAACATTGTCTATATACTTTACCAGTGGGTGAGTATGAAACCATTTCATGCGTTTGCATCTTGACACAAATTGTGTCTTTCCAGTCTGCAGATCTACTTTTAGAGAGAGAAATATATGGTACGGAAGAAAATATAGTCATATAGTTTGTCTAAATGTGGTGGAAAAGTGACAGACAATGCACAGTCATGCTTTGTCCAGTACAGATATCCTGTGGTCAATTTGTCGGACAACGTAGTTGTTCACTGTTGTTCAAATTGTTTATCTGAGCCCTGTGATATGTGGATGTTGCAGTTTAATTCTCCTGGATCCATGTAGTCTGTTCCTCCTGGATTCACTAACACATGCGCTTTAGACATCAACTGTTCACACAAGACAGACTGTTGCAACTTACACTCATACGCATACAGTAAATCACTCACCCCACAGTGCACAAACATTCCTTCTGAATTTGTGTTTGCATCTATGGTGACCTTCAGAGAGAAATGCCCAGTTTTATCATCAAATCTCTCCCTAACAATTTTATCGAGCACAAATCAGAAAGCATGAAAACTTGAAGTCATCACTACAGAGCGTGTAGCTCCACTATTTGTTCCCCATTCATCATCAATGTTATTTCTGGAAACTGCATGTGTGGCTCATTCAGATGCACATAGATGCCTTGTGGTTTTTGCAGTCTTTTTTCTAAATTTGACAAACCTTGCCAAATCATTTCTGAATTTAAGCATTGCAAGCATTCTTTATTGCTGTTGGCTGTGACGTCATCAGTGAGTGTATGTGTAAGCGTGTTTTCATTGCGGTGTGAGTTCTCCCAGTCCCCTGTGTTTTGTTTTTGTGTATGGGAGTGTTTTTGGTTGTTTTGTTCTTATTAAACATTTTGCCAGGGTCAAATATATGGGTCAAATATTTCCCCGCTATTCCATGTTTCTAGAACTTTCTCCAGACATCTTCTGACTCCTACAGTTAGAAGCTGTACAATAACTGGAAAGCACACAGAGATCAATAGTAAATAAAATATTAATAAAATCATCATTTCTATTCTTAATACTGTAATGAATACTTACATTAAATGAATTTTAAGCGGCTACTGGTTTTTATTTTTTTATTACACACTTCTACTGTATTATTTTACTAGCTAAAAACAGCTAACTAACACCTACTGTGTGAAAATTACCATGAGAGCTTCTGACGACTGAAGTTGTCTTTGTGAATTTATTTCTGCATACTGTATGTGTATAGGAAAAATAAAAAAGAAAGGAAGGAATAGAAAAAAATCAATAAGTAAAAGGAAAGAAAGGCACCCGGGTGGAGAGGACAAGTTGATGCTCACACAAGATGCATACCAAGGTTCTCTGAAAACTTCTCCTCCCGTCCCGAGTTTTAAATCATACAGATAAAACAAAAACTCCCACAACATTCTTTAGACACATGAGCTCAACTTCAGGAAAAAGACTACATGTCCATCAATATTATTTAGACGGTTGTCACTTCAGTTTGCTAAATTTGCAAGCGCAAAGGTGGGAAAGAGGAAGGCCTCACCCTAGGAGCATTTTGTTCCTTATCTAAGTCAAACACTACGTCACAGAGTCATCAAGTCGGACAGTGAGGCACTGTCTCACAGAGTGATCAAATCAGAACTAGGCTTCCTGTTCAAAAGATAACTGAGGACCCCTCCTGCTCAGAGGCTTGCAGCAATATACTTGAACAATGCATAGAATGTTTAAGGATGTGAATGATCAACATTTATGAATATGAACATGAATCAGAATCAATCACATGACTATTAAGGCATTAATCATAAAAATTATCAACATTAATGGATAATATAAAATTCCCATCACCCCAGTGCTCCGATCACCATAGGCACCACTGTGGCCTTCACCTTCCAAGCCTTCTCCAGTTCTTCTCTGAGCCCTTGGTATTTCTCTAGTTTCTCATGTTCCTTTTTCCTGATGTTGCCATCGCTTGGTATTGCCACATCCACCACTACGGCTTTCCTCTGTTCTTTGTCCACCACCACAATGTCTGGTTGGTTCTCATCCTGGCCTGTGCGGCCAGGATGAGTGCCTCTGTGCAGAGAACAGTCACCTTAATCCTTATGAACAGGTTGACTGTCTTGTAGATGATGCTGCAGCTTCTCTACGTACAATGTTAGACACAGTGGCTCCTCTGAAGAAGAAGACAGTAAATCAGAGGAGGTTAGCTCCGTGGTATAACTCAGACATCCACAGCCTAAAGCAAAGGACTAGACAACTAGAAAGACAGTGGCGTTCCAACAAAATAAATGTAAACTGCATTGCATGGAAGGACAGTCTAATGAAATATAAAAAAGCACTTTGTGCTGCTAGAAAAACATATTATTCCTCCCTAATTGAGGAAAACAAAAACAACCCCAGGTTTCTTTTCAGCACTGTAGCCAGGCTGACAAAGAGTCATAGCTGTATTGAGTCTACTATCCCCTTAAATCTCAGCAGCAATGACTTTATGAACTACTTTACTAATAAAATTATCATCATTAGAAAAAACATTCAGCAGCGACTTCTTCCAAATGACAGAAAGCACTGTCTAGATCCATCAACTTTAAATATACCAAATCCTCTGTCTTACCTGGACAGCTTCCTCCCCATAACTCATATGGAGTTAACCTCAATAATTAACTCTTCCAAGTCGTCCACTTGTTTTTTAGATCCAATCCCAACCAGATTACTCAAAGAGGTTCTACCTTTAATCAGCTCATCCATATTAAATCAAATCAACCAATCTTTGCAACTAGGCTATGTACAGTACCACAGGCTGTGGTCAAACCTCTATTAAAAAAACCAACCCTTGACCCTGGACAACTAGCCAACTATAGGCCCATTTCAAATTTACCCTTTATTTCCAAGATTCTGGAAAAAATCGTGGCTAAACAATTATCTGACCACCTTAGTGGGAATAACCTGTATGAAGATTTTCAGTCAGGATTTAGAAAACATCATAGCACAGAAACAGCTCTGGTTAGAGTCACTAATGATCTTCTATTAGCTTCGGACAATGGTCTAGTTTCTGTCCTTGTCCTGTTAGATCTTAGTGCTGCATTTGATACAATTGATCATAACATTCTATTACAGACACTAGAACATAGAATCGGGATTAATGGAACAGCATTGGGATGGTTTAAATCCTATTTGTTGAACAGATTCCAGTTTGTTCATGTTAAATGATAAATTCTCCACACGCACAAGGATTAGCTATGGAGTTCCACAGGGTTCTGTGCTGGGTCCAATTCTGTTTAGCCTATACATTTCTCCTCTAGGTGAGATTATTAGAAAGCATTCTATTAATTTTCATTTTTACACAGATGATACTCAGCTATATATGTCCTTGGAACCAAATGAAACAGATCAACTAGTCAAAATTCAGGGTTGTTTAAAAGACATCAAATCCTGGATGTCCCAAAACTTCCTTCAACTAAACTCAGATAAAACCGAGACTCTTATTGTTGGGCCTAAAAATCTGAGAGAGACACTATTGAGTCAGATAGCCACCCTGGATGGCATAACATTAGCTTCAGATTCTACTGTGAGGAACCTTGGTGTCATGTTTGACCAGGATCTCTCTTTTACATCATACATTAAACAAATCTCCAGAACCGCCTACTTCCACCTTAGAAATATAGTTAAAATCAGAAGCATCCTCTCTCAGAGCGATGCAGAAAAACTAATCCATGCATTTGTTACCTCTAGGCTGGACTACTGTAACTCCTTACTCAAGGATGTCCTAACAGCTCCTTAAAAAGCCTACAGCTCATTCAAAATGCTGCAGCCAGAGTTCTGACAGGACTTAGAAAGAGAGATCACATTTCTCCTACATTAGCTTCTCTGCACTGGCTGCCTGTAAAATGTAGGATAGAATTTAAAATTCTCCTACTCACATACAAAGTACTCAATGATAAAGCTCCTTCTTATCTTAAAGACCTTATAGTTCCTTATGCTCCCAGCAGAACACTTCGTTCTCAGAGCGCTGGGCTACTTGTGGTTCCTAGAGTGTTTAAATGTAGAACAGGGGGCAGAGCTTTTAGCTACCAAGCTCCTCTCCTCTGGAACCAGCTCCCTCTTCAGGTTCGAGAAGCTGACACACTCTCCACCTTTAAGATTAGGCTTAAAACCTTCCTTTTTGATAAAGCTTATAGTTAGAGATGGTTCAGGTCACTGGCAATTATTGTTAGTCACAGGAACCAACTCTTCATTAAGCTGCAATAGACATAGACTGCTGAGGGACTTAATTTATACACTGAGCTCCTCTGTTTCCTTCTACCTTCTCTGTCCCATAACCTCCCATCATTGTCCCATGTTTAACTAACCTTGTCTCTTTCTCTCCAGTAGTTGTGCTTCTCTCTCCCCCCCACCTCACTCTCTCTCCCTCTCTGTCCTCACCCTACAGGTATCATTGCACTCAAAGTTTGGTGTCTGTGATGGGCAGCTGCGGATCCAACCAATCCTGCCTGCATCCAGTCCCTGGTCCTACCATCCTGCCTGTGCTCTGTTGTTGCTTGTTGCTGTTGCTGTGCTTTTCTATCTCTCTATCCTCTCACCCCAACCGGTTGAGGCAGATGGCCGCCCACATCCAGCCTGGTTCTGCTGGAGGTTTCTTCTTCGTTAGAGAGGGAGTTTTTCCTCTTCACTGTTGCTGTCAAATTAAATGCTTGCTGTATGTGGGATTTGTTGGGTTTAGTTGTGTGAGGTTTTAAACCTTACTTTGTAAAGTGCCTTGAAATAACTTTGTTGTGATTTGGCGCTATATAAATAAAAAATTGAATTGAATTGTGCTGTCCTTCAGCTCGGCCCTTTCAAGCCATTGGTAGGATTTGTTGAGATCAGCCATTTCAGTTATGTTCCGGTGGTACATCCCATGTAAGGGCTTGTCTTCCCATGATGGTCCCTCTTCCAGCATCTCATCCTCTATTCTCCACTGCCTGAGACATTCACTCAGCACGTCATCTGTCGGGGCCTTATCCTTGATGTACTTATGGATCTTGGATGTTTCATCCCGGATCGTGGTTTTCACACTCACTAGTCCTCGGCCTCCTTCCTTGCGGCTAGCGTATAGTCTCAGGGTGCTGGATTTGGGGTGGAACCCTCCATGTATGGTGAGGAGCTTTCGTGTCTTAACATCTGTGGTCTGTATCTCTTCCTTTGGCCACCTTATTATTCCCGCAGGGTATCTGATCACTGGCAGGGCGTAGCTGTTTACTGCCCGGGATTTGTTCTGACTATTGAGCTGGCTTCTTAGGACTTGCCTTTTTCGTTGGAGGTATTTGGCTGTTGCCGCTTTCCTTGTTGCTTGTTCAAGGTTTCCGTTCACCTGTGGTATTCCAAGGTACTTGTAATTGTCCTCAATGTCTGCTATTGTTCCTTTTAGGAGTGAGACCCCTTCTGCGGGTGTCAGAACCTCATTGATATGACGGACCCACATGCACAGCTCGTATGAACTTAGTCTTGTGAAGGTTAAATCAGGCTCATGGTCAGGCAGGCAAAAGTCGATACACAGATCAGCACAGTGATAATGGCAACGGCACAGACAGGGAGTGAGCAAAAGCAGTCAAGATTCAGGCTGGGTTCCATACACAAAGCAGAGAAGGCACCGACTGGGAGCAGGCAGGACATGGTCAAAACAAGAAACAGGGCCAATACACAAAATGACTTACTTGACTGAATGCTGGAGAGTAGACACGCAAACACGAACTAACAATCTGGCAATGAATGTGGCGATTACTGGTGCTTAAATACAGATGTGATTACTAATTATCGACAGGTGTGCATGGTGAACCGGGAGTGACAGGAAACAGCTGTAACTTGAACAAAACCGGAAGTCCTTAAAAATAAAACAGGAACTGGAAACTGAAATAAGACAACATGAAAACAAAAAGTCCTTTCAAAATAAAACCGGACACGAAAACCCAGATCATGACAGCAGTACTCTGGTGCTTTGGGGAGAAGGGGGTGGTGTGAAACCAGTCTAACTAGTGCTGTGGATTGGCCATTCTGTCTGAAAAGAGGCTGTTCATCTAAGCTTGATTAGAAGAACATAACAATACAATACAACAATAAATTTTAATTTAAAACAGCTCCTGAAGCAGGCAGACTGACACACAATACATCCAAGTGAATATGGTCGACTATATGACTATATGAATGAGAATTTAATAATTTCATTAGGTACATTAGTAAAGTCCAATTCAACCTAATACAGCCAGTAACTGATAAACCTCCAGAAGGTAGTTTGACAGCTGTGGCAGCGTGAGCTGCTGATGATTATCTATGATTAAAAAAAAGTTAGTACAACATTCAACTCTGACCTGAAGTTTTCTCAACTTTTTATTTGACTGTTTAGACAGACTATTGTCTGTCTGTTTGTCTGTCTGCCCTAGCAAACAGTGTAGAACTGACGTTATCATATCTATGTGTCATGAACCAGGCTGTTCCTGTGTCTTCTGGGTTGTTATGTTCATTTCCTGTTTTATTTTGTTGTTCCCGGTCTTGGTTCCTGTCTGCTTCTATTTTGTTCACTTGTCATGTGTTTACTTCCTGTTTTATTTTCATGCACTTCCGGTTCTGTCCTGTCATGCCTAGTTCACCTTTGTCTTCTGTCACGTCATCACCAGCTGTGTCTTATCATCAATCACCTTCCTGCATTTATGCACCTGCACGTCACTTTGTTCTCTGTCAGTTATTAACATCAACAAAGTTATTTGACATGTGCCCAGTTTTTTTAAACCCACCATCCTTTTGCAAGTAAGTTTTCTGATTTCCGACTTGTGCCTGCCCTGATTGTGCTTTGCCTTGTCCCTGCCTGTACTGTACCTCTGCCTGGATTCGTGATCCTCGGTTTTTTGACAACTGCCTGCCCGACTTCTGTTTTGCCTGTCGGTCTTGGGTTATGTTAAATAAACGCCGTTCATTCCCGATCCTGTCTCTCGAGCTGTGCGTTTGGGTCCTTCATCCCTGTCTGCTCGCGGTGAGCCCTGACACTATGCCCTGTTCTCAGAACTGTGCCTATACTTGGTATTTGACCCAGGTCAGATATACAGGTATACAGGTCAGATACTAAAGCTCCACATTTTGGTTTTACCCTGGATTTGCGTCTTTGGTGCTAAAATGGGGGTGGCCTCTTTAACATTTTTAACACCTTCCCCAGACAAACCAAGGAGGGGGGCTGCTGACAGTCTGCTCATGAGGGTGTGATAAGTGTGTGATCAGCGTCAGAAAGGGCACTGACAGTCGACTGAAATCAGCGAAAATGAACCGCTCCATCTGTATAATAATTGAAAGACGTTTAGCTGGCTATAAAAAGCAAGAGGGTGTTACTAGGTACTAATTAGGTAGTGTACCCAAACCTTTTTCTGCTTTGACTCATCCCAACTTACAGGCAGAAATCCAGGACTGGTAAATCTGTGGTCAGGACGGTGAAAAGGTAGATGGAGGAGTCCAAACTGCAGCTGCAGGGCTGCTTGGACTCTATGGACTGGGAGATTTTTGAAGCCGCAGGGAGAGACATTCACTGACACTGTGACATCGTACATCAGCTTTTGTGAGAATATGTGTGTTCAGAGGAAAACTGTATGCACAGTCAACAGCAACAAGCAGAGGTTGACACTGGACTTAAGGAAGCTGTGCCAGGCCAAGGAATAAGCCTACAGAAGTGGTGATCGATTCCTGTACACTCGTTCTCTGCAGCTGTCTACAGTGCCCAACTGTTTCAGACATTCCACCATTGAGGCTGGGCAGCACTACATCTCACTACATCTGGCACCCGCACCATCAGCTTCGGCGCACCGCAGTGGTGCGTCCTCTCCCCACTGCTCTTCCCCCTCTATACCAACGACTGCTCCTTAGGAGACCCATCTGTGAAACTTCTAAAGTATGCAGATGACCTGAACGTCATTGGGCTCATCCAGGATGGTGATGAGTCTGCATACAGACAGGAGGTGGAGCAGCTGGTCCAGTGGTGCAGTCAGAACCAGCTGGAGCTCAACACACTCAAGACTGTGGAGATGATAGTGGACTTTAGGAAGAATCACCTGCCCCCCTCCCCCTCACAAGAACACATCATCTACCGTGGACTCATTCAGGTTCCTAGGGTCCACAATCTCCCAGGACCTGAATTTAGCCCCCCACATAGACACTGTCCGCAAAAAGGCCCAACAGAGGTTGTACTTGTTAAGACAGCTCAGGAGGTTCAAGCTCAGGAGCTGCTTACTATATTCTACTGTACATGAGCATCATCCAGTCTGTCCTCTGCTCCTTCATCATTGTGTGGTTTGGTTCAGCCACAAAGCAGGACAGACACAGACTGCAGCGGGTGGTCCCGTCAGCAGAAAAGATCATTGGGACTTAGCTCCCTTCCACTAAGCACCTGTACAGGGCCAGACTCACAAAACTCACACATCCCGCACACAAACTGTTTAAACTCCTGACCTCTGGCAGACGTCACAGAGCAATGGCCACCAGAACCACCAGACACAGAGTCAACTTCTTCCCCCAGGCTGTGTCTGAGCTGAACCCTGTAATCACATAGAGAAAGGACTAAATGTGCTGCAATTTTTAATTTATCCTATTTTATTTTACTATTTTTACGCTAATAACTTATGTATATAAGTGTTTATAACTGTAAATAATGTGTAGGCAATTAATGTTTGGCATGAGGGTATAAAACACAACATCAGAGAGGATGCAATTCCAAGTTTGTCTTGTGAATGACCTGAATGTTTTTTCCTCTTGTCCTCAGACAGCTGGGATAATAAGAATAGATGTGAATGAAACAGATCTCTGAATAAATAAAACAAATCCCAGTTGCTCATCACTAGCTACTCACGTCCAAGACAAATTCAACTTAAAGGTGAAAACTAATATGAGATAACCTCATTACATGCAAAGCAAAATAGTTCAAGTTGTGATTTGTCATAATTCAGATTATTATGGATTACAGCTCATGAAAACCTCAAATCCACAATCTCAGAAAATTATATTATTATGAAAAGGTTCAATATTTTATTTTAATCTCAATGACAAAACATTGTATAGTCTGATGGTTGTGGAGAGGAATGACCTAATTTCGAATACACCACAGATAAATCAACTAATCCTAGACGTTCAGCTGCTCTGGACCAGAACCCATTCAGGGAATAAATCTCCATTGTAATGTAAATCCAACTAAATTTAACTGCTTTTAGGCAAATAACTCTGGGAAGTGTTTAATCACAACATGGCAACACAGAATAAACCTTCATTGTACAGTAAATGGGCTTAACTGAACCTGCCTGTAGGAACCATGTCAAGGCCAAGATTAAACAGTTAAACAATGTTGACTGCAGCCTGTGGTTTATCGTGGCATCGTGACGCAGTGGGTGGGCGGGGACAAAGGGCCGTCTCCGTGTGGGTCGCGCCTTGTGACAGCTAGTCTGCAGTGTTTGCTGTGTGGAGAGGAGCACCATGATTCGCACCGTGTTCTCCCGCGCCCTTCCCAGATTGTCAGTGTGTCGCTACTCCGCTGTTGGCATCCCAGCGCCCAGCGCACAGCCTGAGGTCCATTACAACAAGGTACACCGTTTTCTTAGCGTATGTATGGAGAAAACGTTGGTTACGACCAACTGCGCAATCATCAACAGGTGTGTGTGCGCAAAGTAATTTGTTCCTTTTCCAGGAGCACGCCGCTGTTTTTTAATATGCTTCTCGTATTAATATGTTGCATGAACTTTGTAATTGTGTAAATATTTGCTTAATTTTTTTTTCGCATCTTATCAGTTGTGTCGATTTGCGTGCGTGACATTCAAAGGTTCAAAGTTTGTCTGGAAAACGTCTATTCGAGCACCCGTGCTAAAATGTAAGCACTCCTATTCTGGGGTTTACGGTAAATGCTTTGAACAATCCAGAGTGACGCTCGCTGCTTTTTAGGGTGCTTTTCAAGTGGCTATTTGTAAATACACACTATATAAAGCTCAAGCAATCGGTTTGTTTGTTTCTTGTCCGCATTTGTTAAATACCGCGTCCACACACATCCGCTCCTGGTGCTTCTCGGATAAAACTGGCGGAGCAGCAACACTTCCGGATGTTCAAACTGTGGACTTTGGATCCGTACATGGCCTTCGCCAGATAAGAATTCTTAGTGATCCCAATAAATAAATAGTAAGCTTAGGCTGTGAAGTTCGCCCCGACTATTCTTTACGCCTTTAGTCATATACGGATATTATTTTCTTATTTTTTTAATGCGTGCTTTTTAGATCTGTTTAGTGTTTTTTGTTTTGTTTTGTTTTGTTTTTTCAGATAGAGCTATCCGTGTATGAACGGCAATTCATTTTTTGTGTGCTTAATGAGCATTAAGGTCTTTTTTATGTGGTGTTTCATTGCAGTAAGTAAGTTGGTAAAAGACAGTTGCGGCTTACAAATTTACTTTCTCCTTTTTCTCCACTTGGAAAACAAAAAAAAGGAAACCGGTGGGCGAGACCAGTCAGAGTACTTTCTCTCTCTTTATGAGAGAGAGAGAGAGAGAGAGAGAGAGAGAGACTCAGTGTATAAATTAAGTCCCCCAGCAGTCTATGTCTATTGCATCTTAACTAAGAGATGGCTCCACCATCTCTAACTACAAGCTTTATCAAAAAGGAAGGTTTTAAGCCTAATCTTAAAGGTGGAGAGTGTGTCAGCTTCTCGAACCTGAAGAGGGAGAGGAGCTTGGTAGCTAAAAGCTCTGCCTCCCGTTCTACATTTAGACACTCTAGGAACCACAAGTAGCCCAGCGCTCCGAGAGCGAAGCGTTCTGCTGGGAGCATAAGGGACTATGAGGTCTTTAAGATAAGAAGGAGCTTTATCATTGAGTACTTTGTAGGTGAGCAGGAGAATTTTAAATTCTATCCTACATTTTACAGGCAGCCAGTGCAGAGAAGCTAATGTAGGAGAAATGTGATCTCTCTTTCTAAGTCCTAAGTTAGCCACGATTTTTTCCAGAATCTTGGAAATGAAGGGTAAATTTGAAATGGGCCTATAGTTGGCTAGTTCTACAGGGTCCAGGGTTGTTTTTTCAATAGAGGTTTGACCACAGCCACCTTAAAAGCCTGTGGTACATAGCCTAGTTGTAAAGATTGGTTGATTTGATTTAATATGGAAGAGCTGATTAAAGGTAGAACCTCTTTGAGTAATCTGGTTGGGATTGGATCTAAAAGACAAGTGGACGACTTGGAAGAGTTGAATATTGAGGTTAACTCCATATGAGTTATGGGGAAGAAGCTGTCTAGGTAAGACAAAGGATTTGGTAAATTTAAAGTTGATGGATCTAGACAGTGCTTTCTGTCATTTGGAAGAGGTCGCTGCTGAATGTTTTTTCTAATGGCAATAATTTTATTAGTAAAGTAGTTCATAAAGTCATTGCTGCTAAGATTTAAGGGGATAGTAGACTCAACACAGCTATGACTCTTTGTCAGCCTGGCTACAGTGCTGAAAACCTGGGGTTGTTTTTGTTTTCCTCAATTAGGAAGGAATAATATGTTTTTCTAGCAGCACAAAGTGCTTTTTTATATTTTATTAGACTGTCCTTCCATGCAATGCAGGTTACATTTATTTTGTTGGAACGCCACTGTCTTTCTAGTTGTCGCGTCCTGTGCTTTAGGCTGCGGATCTGAGTTATACCACGGAGCTAACCTCCTCTGATTCACTGTCTTCTTCTTCAGAGGAGCCACTGTGTCTAACATTGTACGTAGAGAAGCTGCAGCATCATTTACAAGACAGTCAACCTGTTCATAAGGATTAAGGTGACTGTTCTCTGTCTATCTACAAGACATTGAGGCAAAAGATGATGGAATCATCATGCTTGAATCTGGCAACAGCGTTGTCAGATAAACATCTGCTATAGTAACATTTCTTTCCAGCTATTGTAAGGTGAATTATGCTAAAATCAAAAGTTAATAAGAAATGGTCAAATAACAGAGGGTTTTGGGGAAGAACTATTAAATTATCAATTTCAACCCCATATGTCAGGACAAGATCGAGGGTGTGGTTAAAACGATGAGTGGGTTCATTTACCTGCTGTGTAAAACCAATAGTGTCTATTAAGGAGTTAAAAGCAGTGCTGAGACAGTTACTGTCAACATCTACATGAATGTTAAAGTCTCCCACTACAATGAATTGATCTGTGCTAAGAACTAAGTTAGATAAGAATTCAGTTAAGACCTCCGAATATGGAGCAGGAGGACGGTAAACAATACAAAACACAACTGACTTCTGAGTTTTAGAGTCTGGGTGAGAGGCTCAGAGTGAGGCTCTCAAATGAGTTATAACTAGGTTTAGGTTTAGGAGTAATTAATAAATTAAATGTGATTTATAAATGGCTGGTACTCCTCTACCTGTACTTCTTGGAACATGATAGTTGATGTGACTCTTTGGAGTTGACTCATTTAAAGTAACATTCATCCTGCTGCAGCCAGGTTTCAGTGAGACAGAACAGATGTATGTGATGGTCACTTATCAAGTCATTTATTAACAAGGATTTAGATGAGAGATTTGATATTTAATAAACCACATTTTATTTTATTATTATTATTATTATTATTATTAATTAGGTTTAGGTGGTCGGGGAGCAGACACAGTCTCTATGCGATAACTAAGACTAGGAGTGGGTGGCGGCTGTAGAGAACGTGCAGAGAGGCGTGTAAGACTGCGACTCTGCGTCCTGGGCTCCACTCAGAGTTGTCAGGGAGTGGGGAGACTAAGCAACATGGGCATGTTACTAGAAAGCAGAGAGGCTCCGTTCAACGTGGGATGGACGCCGTCTCTTCTAATCAGCCCAGGTTTTCCCCAAAAAGTGCTCCAATTAGCCACAAAGCCCACATCGTTTGCAGGACACCACCTAGACAACCAGCGGTGGAGCGATGACAGCCGGCTATACATGTCATCGCTGGTCACATTGGGGAGGGGTCCAGAGAAAACTACGAAGTCCGACATTGTTTTGGCGAACGAACACACCGACTCAATGTTAGTTTTAGTGACTTCCGATTGGCGTAACCGGGCGTCATTAGCTCCTGCGTGTATTACGATCTTAGCGTACTTACGCTTATCCTTAGACAGGAGCTTAAGATAAGACTCAATGTCACCCGCTCTGGCCCCAGGCAAACACCTAACTATGACCGCTGGATTCTCTAACTTCACGTTTCGGACTATGGAGTCACCAATGATCAGAGTGGGTTTCTCAGCGGGTGTGTCGCTGAGTGGGGAAAATCTGTTTGAAACGTGAAGCGAAGCAAAGGATGCTTGAGTGTTACAAGGTTGTTTTGCAACTCTTAGCAGTCGCTACCAGATATAAAATGATAATATTAGGAAAAGAGCGGAGAGTAACGCCCTACACACACAGCGGCAGCAAACCTCAGTAACCGGAAGTGATGCGATACGCTTACCGTCGGTCAGACAATCCACCGCCCTCGGTCAAGCTTACAGCACTTCCTGTATGAAGCATTACACAACAGGTCATATTTTAAGATTACATAGGTGTGTGTGTGTACACGCAGGCATTACATACATGCATCGGAGGCACAACATTAGACAGTTTTCCTGGTTATAACAGAATTAACTGACCATCATGATATCACTGTACTCAACAACTCAGCTTTGGTGGCAGGTGATTTTGTTTGTAGTGAACTGGCTGACCTGTCCTTACTTCTGCTGATGGCAAACTATATTGACTGTTTTGGCTAAATTAATCATTGAATATTGTAGACAGTGTGTGTGTGTGATATACATGTAGTGTTTACTGTGCGGTACAGCTGCTGCATGTCCATGCATGTTTTACCTGTACATACTGGTAGCGTAGTTCCTTCACTCTTTCAACAATGTATAGCTGCTTCATATTTATTGGGTGTCTTTTCAGTGCGTGTGTGTGTGTGTGTGTGTGTGTGTGTGTGTGTGTGTGTCTACCAAGGTAGAAATCTGCTCTCTCTCGCCTGTGCCTAAAAGGCACTGGATACAAACACATAGCCTAGGTTAGCTTGGTTAGTA
This sequence comes from Betta splendens, assembly GCF_900634795.4. Taxonomy (NCBI): domain Eukaryota; kingdom Metazoa; phylum Chordata; class Actinopteri; order Anabantiformes; family Osphronemidae; genus Betta; species Betta splendens. Next base: position 2,116,453 of record NC_040896.2, read on the forward strand.
CAACTTTTTAAGCTAGTAGTATTAATCAACTAAAGTAAAAGGGAAACAGTGTCTGGGCCATAAAACTATCTGTGTATCAAAACAGTAACCACAAATAATGACTAAACAATCCAAACAGCACTTAATATGAAACAATTGGCTCCAGTTTTGTTACAATCAGGTATTTATTAGATACAAGGTTATTATTGTTATTATTATTTTTTATATACTACTATATTCAGATTTTCTGTATTTATAGCATTATACTCAGTTACATAGCATGGAAATGTTTGTCTCCAGCAGTGATTTGTGATGTTTGTGTAAATGCAGCTCATGTAAAATATTTTATTTATTTCTATCTATCTCTATCTCTATCTCTCTATCTCTCTATCTATCTCTCTATCTATCTATCTATCTATCTATCTATCTATCTATCTATCTATCTATCTATCTATCTATCTATCTATCTATCTATCTCTCTCTCTCTCTCTCTCTATCTCTATCTCTATCTCTATCTCTATCTCTATCTATCTCTCTATAGCTGTTCATCAACAACGAGTGGCAGGATGCAGTAAGTGGGAAAACCTTCCCTACCATAAACCCAGCAACTGGTGAGGTCATCTGTCAAGTTGCAGAAGCTGATCAGGTAGAATCCACTAGCCTGAAAATGTGATGACTCTTTTCTGCTAATGTATTTTGTCCTGTGCTGCCTCTGTACACGACTCTGTGTACACTCATGTCGGTAAACAAAGCATTCAATGTTTGTCTGATTATTTTAGTCATTCAAATGAGAAAGGAAGTGGTCAAAGTAGACTTGTAATTAAAGCTAGGACAATGCCATAGCTGCACTTGGGGAAACGCACAAACCTAATCTAGAGGGTGTGGTGCTGTGATTTTCAGGCAGATGTGGACAAGGCAGTGAAAGCAGCACGTACTGCCTTCAGATTGGGGTCGCCATGGCGTCGAATGGACTCTTCTCATCGAGGCCTTCTTATCAACAAGTTGGCTGACACCATTGAGAGGGATGCAGCCTACCTTGCAGTGGGTCACTGTCAAGTTTCTTCTGGTTTCATCGAATGGATATCTTTTACAAATTTGAATTTGTTTACCTCTAGCATGTTAAAGAGGTCTTTTTATTTCCCACTTCTGTGGAGGTTAATGGCTCATGTTTAGATTTTGTGAAGGAATGATAAAATATGGAACCAAATGACTGTAACAGCTCTACAAAAGAGACATTGATCTCATTAGTACAGTTGCAGATAACTGAAATAATTTCTAAATTAAGCAAAAGTCCCATATTTTACATATTTTTGATATTTAAATTTTAAATTTAAAGGTAATGGCTCACAGCTAATAGTAGGAAACTAAACTCCTTATTAATCTTGTAGACTTTTGGTGTCACACTCAGTCAGCTTATAGCTCAAAATGCCTGTGTGGCTTCCTGAGCCTTTTAAGTGGTTGCATGTAGTTTCAGTAGACTACTCAAACTGACCTGACAGTTGTCCAGAAGGCAAGGGCAACTAGACACAATGTGGAAGCCACAGATGCCAAAGAAGCTGGAATGGAGAAGTGAGTGGGCATGAAACATGATGCAAAATAGTGCACAACCGTAAGGGCTGAGCCCGACATGAAGAAGAACAACCCATTCAGGAATTTGGGGAGGATTCCTTCTCAAAGCTTTGAGACGACTTGGCACCAGAATGTTTCAAATTACATTATTCTCATGTAATATTGCAAACCCTATTTTGTAGTCATTAGGTGTGAGCCATATTCATTCAAACTTAACACTAGAACTAGTAAAGGACGTACACCTTTACATATACCCCTAACAACGGCTGGGTGTTCATTTGTCCACCACGCTCCAGCTGGCACCCTGCCAAGAGCCGCTTTTGTTACGTAAAGAGGGCCATCACCGACGCACTCTGTGGGGTGGGACGCATGGGCTCGCTGACCCTGCTGCTGCCTGCAAGGCAGAGCAGGGTTCCTACTCATGTTCCTATGAGTCTGAGTGACATCCACTGTTACAATGTTCCACCGCTATGTGCTTGGATTTACAACGTGAAAGGACGAGTATCATTGTTGCGGTCTCACCGAAGGAAGCAATAAAAAAACATCAACAATACAATAAGACAGTTTTGCTGCTTTGCTTATTTACAAAAATTGCATTAACTTTACCAAAAATTACAGAAAAGACGACAGTACACCGCTCACCCATCTAGTTTTAACAAATGTGCAAATAAAAATATAAACCAAAAACGCATGAAAGCGTCTGTTTTATATTCAGTTTATTTCATTATTTACCTTTTCACCTGTACCACATAAGTCATTGCAGAGCTACAGCCATGTTTTACCAGCCGCTTTCGGCAGTGAGTCATAGACAGACGTTGTTCTGCCCGCTTTCATGTAGACACGAACTCGTCAAAGTTTCAAATGTTTGCCCTGTTCAAACCTGGGGAATAAAAACTATTCTGAATCTGAAAGCAGCTGATCAACTTTGTAGGAACACATTTTATATGGTACAAGTGAAAGCGACACTAACAACCCAACGCAGCCGAGGCTGTAGCAGCAGAGAAACGCAGATCTTTGTCCTGCGTGTTGATGCGTGTTTCCCATCCCCCAGTGTCCCTGCTCTGGGACGTGGATGGCCCCGCCCACTTTCATTCACCAGACGGACATGAAAGAGGGAATAACGAAATAAACATCTGGTTAACTTTGTAGGAACACGGCTGTAGCTCTGCAATGACTTTATGTGGTAAAGGTGAAAGGAGTAATAACGAAATAAATGGAATATAAAACGTTTTCAAGCGTTTTCTGTTTATATTTTTTATTGTACATTTGTTAAAACTTGATGAGTGTACTGTCATCTTTTCTGTAATTTTTGGTGACGTTACAGTGCAAACAATATTTGAACAATTTTTTTTTGTAAATAAACAAAGCTTCGCCACATTTAAGAAGGATCTGATATTGTCTTATTGTATTGTTAATGTTTTTATTGCTTCCTTCGGTGAGACCTTAATGAGACAGCGAGCCCGCGCAACCCACCACCTAGAGTGCATCAGTGATGGCCCTCTTTACCTAACAAAAGCATCTGTTCACAGATGATTCAGGGTCTCAGCTAGCCGAGCAGATAATTTGACCACCTTCTAGTTGGAATGGGTATATTTAGAAAACCCAGTAATTCTAGTGTTAAACAAGTGACACGACAAATTCAGGTTTCACTTTTTGAACTGAATTTTTATGTTATTAATTAATATATCTTGATCAGTACTGTTTATTTCTCTTTGCTAATTTGCTGCCACTACTTAATAGTTTTCGAGCCAGATTGGGGACTTGTCAATTCAAAACTTAAAGTTGCAAATAAAAGGGGAAAAAATGTAAGCAGAAAATCAAAAAGTGTAACAGATGTAGCAGTGGTAACAAATGGTGTGTATCTGTCCCGTGATGATGCTTCAATAAGTGCAGCTGTGTGAAAAGTTAATTTGTAATTTAATTTGTTCCACTGCGAGTTTCAGCTGGCTGCAGAATCGCTACAATAATTACAATAATACAGTAATTAATGACGTCACCATCACTAAATCTAAGAGCAGCCCCAGAGCCAGAAGTCTCTGTTGTTTACATGTTCCCTATTAGTCGACAAATAATCGATAATGAAAGTAGTCGTTAGTTGCAACCCTACTCTGTTGTGTTAAATGGAGCCACATAATGTTTGTGTATGTGTATACAGCAATCATTCTGGCATTGTTGCTTTTGTAGATGCAAGTTTGCACCACCTGTTGTAAATGGTATGAAGTCCTGACACTGTGTTACCACAGGAACTGGAGACTCTGGACAATGGGAAGCCATATGCTGTTGCTTACAGTGTAGATCTGCCTATGGTTGTGAAATGCTTCAGGTAAAAAATCAGTTTGTTCTATTACTTTATTTTTCAAAATTTTTGAAATGAAGTATTTTCCTGCTCTGTTCAGGTACTATGCAGGTTGGGCTGACAAATGGGAGGGAAAGACCATTCCCATCGATGGGGATTATTTCTGCTACACCAGGCATGAACCCATCGGAGTATGTGGACAGATCATACCGGTAAGACAAGAACAAGCAGGATGACAAAGCACATTTACGGTGAATCGTACAGTGTTCACTTCACAAAAGGACCAAAACTTTGGCAAACATTACGCCCCATGAATCATTTATTCTACATCGCGTTAAACCGTTAATGTACAGAGGTGTAGATGCAGTGGACTACACTGCATTACATTTTAATAAGTCATTGTGTGTTAAAATATAGTTGAGTTATTTGGGGTAGCTTGTATCAGAGGTAAGATGACAGTGTCTAGTGAACAGTGGAGAGGGGGATTTGACTGACTAAAATTTAAGGTTTCACTTGCAGGAGGAACAGCTCAGACCGTGAGATAAGTGCTGCTTTTTGTTGGCTTTCAAGTTACTGCACAGAGTGGCATAAACTGTCAGAAAGGCGTTACAGCCACAGACTTGAGGGGACTATGAACAGTATTCACACTCTATAAACCTTTGCCTGTCCAGGTGTGTGTGTACTACCTGCTCAGTTCTCAGTTCTCTTGGCATGTTGAGCGCATATAGTATAAGACTCCAAAGTGCTTACTTTTACACTACTCACAATAAGTTAGGGATATTGTGAGAGACTCGGTGGATGTCCTACAAACAGTTTGTTTCAAACATTTGGGATATGGTAGGCAATTGTATTGAGGTGACAGTCACATCTTATTTTGTGTTCCTTATGTAATGGTCTCATTGTGTACAGGTGTGCCTTTATAATTGGGGCCAATACCAAAATACAACTTTTCAATATGTCATCAAATTCAACAATTTGTGGGTATAAAAAGCTGGTATTGTCAGTAAGTCATTCCAACTTCATCATTCAAACAGCCATGAACACTCAATGTCACACTGGCAACGTGGCAAGCAGTGCCACGTTGCCATGGCGCGCCTTCGGGTCGTTGGCAGGCAGTCAGATGTTGCCCGTGAACTTGGTGTGTCTCAAAGTGTCATCAGTAGACTTTCATCAAGACAAAGAACTACTGACAGAGTTCATGACACATCCAGGGCTGGAGCCCCACGAGTGACAGGCTGCAACGATGACCAGTACCTATTGTAAGGACCTATGCACTCAGATATCGTTATGCAACTGCCACTCAGCTGCAGGCCCGTTTACAATATGTAAGGGGTTCTAGGTTTTTCAGACAAACCATTTACAATCAACTTCATAGCTTTGGCTTAAATGCTAGACAACTGTTGCGGTTGACTCCACTGACACCGCTGTGTTTGGAGTGGGCACAAAACAATGTGACCTGGACAATGCAGCAGTGGTCTACCGTCCTGTTCACTGATGTGTGTTGAGTCAGCTTGCACAGAAATGATGGTCGTCACCATTGCTGGAGAAGACAAGGTGAGCGATACACTGAGGTCAACATGGTCCCCAGGGTTAGCTTTGGTGGAGGAGGTGCAATAGTGTGGGTAGGCATCACCAGTCAGTGCAGAACCGATTTGGTTATTTTAAATGGCTTAGTCACTTCACGCTCTTAGCTTAGAGACATCATGGAGCCCATCATCATCCCCCAATTCCGCCAGCACACCCCCAATGTTTTGTTCATGGATGATGCTCCACCACATCGTGGCAGAATTGTCACAGCTCGACCTGAACCGCATTGAGTACGTCTGGGAGCAGTTGAAGCAGAGACTGCATGATTGTACCCCATCCTTAAATGACCTGGCAGAACTGCGTGTAGCACTTGTGGAAGAGAGGCACGAATTACCTTAGAACAATAGCATGAGGGCTAGTGAGGTGCTTTCAAGCTGTCATTGCAGCAAATGGTGAAAATACCCAACATACCTCTGACATTGTCAATTTTTGTTATTTGGGGCAGTCGTTGTTATTGTCTACATAGGGTAATAAATATTAAACTAATGAAAATGGTGTTTCTGTAATATCAAAGGGAACAAGAACCAAAGAGAAGGGACAGATGTCGTAGAACAAAGTTTACAAGCAATGGGGATAACTGTCAAACAAAACCCATTCAAAAATGAGGGTACAAAGAGTGGACTGCAGCTGGAGTCAGTGCTTCAAGAACTACTTCCACGTAGATATGGGTTTTAGCCGTTGCATTCCTTGTGCCAGGCCGAGTCATAAGTGCCTGGGCTAAAGACAAAACATACCGGACCAGAAATGTTGTATTTTCTTTGGAAATCAGGGTCCCAGAGTCTGGAGGAAGAGAGGAGAGGCACAGAATCCACTTTGACTGCGGAAATTTTACACTGGACCTCAAGCAGTGATGGTTGGGGTCATCTGCTGGTGTTGGTCCACTGTGTTTTCTGAGGTCAAAGGTTAACACAACCGTATACCAGGATGTTTTAGAGCATGCCATGCTTCCTGCTGCTGACCAACCTTTTGGCGATGCAGAATTCATTTTCCAGCAGGATTTGGCACCTGCACACAGGGCCAAAGCTACCAGTACCTGGTTTAAGGACCATGGGATCCCTGTTCTTAATTGGCCAGCAAACTCACCCGACCATAACCCCATAGATAATCCATGGGGTATTGTGAAGTGGAAAATGCCATGTGCCAGACCCAACAATGCAGAAAACCTGAAAGCCACAATAAGAGCAACCTGGGCTGTCATAACACCCGAGCAGTGCCAAAAACTGTCTCCATGCCACGCCGCATTGCTGCAGTAATTCAGGCAAAAGTAGCCTGAAAGTATTGAGTGCTGTACATGTTCATACTTTTGAGTTGATTCAGAAGATTTCATTTTTGTATTGGTTTTAAGTAATGTTTAAATTTTCTGAGATACTGAATTTGGGCTTTTCATTGTCAGTTATAATCATCACAAAAGAATTAACATTTTAAGTATATCAGTGTGTGTGTATAGTATTAATATAATGTACAAAGAAGTTTTACCTTTTTAATGGAATTAGTGAACTAAATAAACATTTGGATGATATTCTAATTATATGACTGGCACCTGTATAACTGGTAATACACCACCTAAAAGGGGAGCCAGTTGTATTTCATTTAAAGATACCAAATCTAGTAATTAGCTTAAAATGATCAATTGTGACAATTGATTTAAAAATGTACAATGACTATCTTTTTTTTGACTATCTAATTAGGAAAAAATGTTGCTAATAACAATATTGTATTATAAAATGTTATGATCTATATTGATGATAACAAAGTAAATTTGTCGCTAGCTTCAGCTTCTGTAAAGTAAATGTTTTGGACTTGGAGCATCTACATCTTAGTGTTGTTGTTGTTGTTTCTGTAGCTTTGTCTATGTGTCAAATAGACAACCACTTAAAATTCTGTGACATTACACAAAAGACTTCTGAACTCATCAAACTACTTTATAGATTTTGACATCATGACAAAAATAATTAATGGTGATGTAAGGATTCCATCATGTAAGGATGCTACAGCTCAGCATTAAGAGCCAAGAGATTTTGTGGTTCATTGTTCTGTGAAGCTACAGTTACTCAATCAGATTAAATTAATTTTTGGTTAAAATGATATTTAGGAAAAGTATCAGGTGCTTGGTGATAATTGGCTTCATTAATGAAAGTGAGTTTTATTACAGTTGTGCTTTGGCTAATGTCTTTCTACTCTCCTTGTTTTTTTTTGTTTTTGTTTAGCATTTTCACCATTAGAGGAGAGTGTGTGTGGTTAGGGGCACTCAAGTGAATGTTAATGAAAACCTAATGAGGCCTTTGATGCCGGCTTTGCCCTTGTCTTTGCAGTGGAACTTCCCTCTGTTGATGCAGGCCTGGAAGCTTGGCCCCGCTCTAGCCACTGGTAACACAGTGGTGATGAAAGTTGCAGAGCAGACTCCTCTGACGGCTCTCTATGTGGCCAGCTTAATTAAAGAGGTATTTGATTCGTAATGTTGCAGAGATGGTGAGAATCATGAAAGTTGTGATGTTTTCATGTTTTTCACAAAGCAATGTTTAACTCAAAACACTTAATCTCTGTAGCTAAATGTCAACCTTTCTAAGGTGTAAAGTAAACCTTTGGTTTGTTACAGGTGGGTTTTCCTGAGGGTGTCGTGAACATCTTGCCTGGCATGGGGCCATCAGCTGGTGCTGCCATTGCAAATCACATGGACATTGACAAGGTGGCCTTCACTGGTTCCACAGAGGTACAGTGCTTTGTGTTTGGATAGGAGTAACTGCTAGTAACCACACTACAGATGTTCTGAGGTGATAGAATGATGACATTAAAGTTACTACAAAATAAAGAATGGGTAATGGTTTCACACAAGTAATTGTTCACAGGATGTGTGAAAGCATTAAACCATTGGTTTAGGCTGAGTATTGGGGATGTTGATAATAAACTGGTTAAAGAGATTTTCAGTCTGGCTTCAGTAACCAGTAATGGCATCATGGTTTATTGCACCACCTTCTGAAGTGCCTGAATAGTTCCACCCATCTCTTTATCCATTAGGTGGGTCATCTCATCCAACAGGCAGCAGGCAACAGTAACCTGAAGAAAGTCACTCTGGAGCTTGGAGGAAAGAGTCCAAATGTCGTCTTGTCTGATGCAGACAGTACGAAAATATAAATATCTTTATACTCCCCTTAAAATGATCTAATTCAATATAGTTGCAGTGAAATCCATCATCAAGGCATCAAAGGAATATGGCCCATATCTACATCTGTCCTCAAAAGCTGATTGAGATTAGTGACAGCGAGGGAAGTTGAGCAGAACCTCTGGTGTCCACATGTGCTTTAATGACCAAACAAAAAATCCTTTGGTCCAGAACTCTCACTGAATTTTATTAGGACAGTTTTGAAATTGAAATATACAAGAAACTCAAATGATTTCCTTTTCAATAGTAACACAGCATTTACTTATGGTTGTTCGTAAGTAGGCTGACTCTTAATTTACTCTAAAGGCTGAACTGTTTCAGCAGTTTTTGAGGATTTTTTGGATGTTAACCCTGTACTGTATTACAACAGAATTGGGATCTCACGAGAGCCTAACCCATTCAGACACACTGGTTGTATTCAGTGATGATTTAAAGCTAGACTCGCTGTAGACCTCGAGCTGTGTCTACTGTATTGTAACTGTTCAGTTGATGAAACGTTTGGGCTACTCATCTTCTGATAAAGATGTCGGAGATGAAATATTACTGTTCATTTTAAATTTCAGATTGATAATTGGAATGGTTCTTGTTGTCTCTCATTCAGTGGAGAATGCAGTGGAGCAGTCCCACATGGGCCTATTCTTCAACCAGGGCCAATGCTGTTGTGCTGGCTCTCGAACCTACGTTCAAGAAGAAATCTATGATGAGTTTGTGGAGCGTAGTGTTGAACGAGCCAAAAGACGAGTGGTGGGAAACCCTTTTGACTTACAGACTGAACAAGGACCTCAGGTAACACCAGCCACTGTGGCACACTGGTACCAGTGAAAACAGGTTGGCCTAATGGAGGTTGCCGAGTACATGAAGGGCTCTGGGCCTTTTGAATATAATACACTTAATATAATTGTTCTCCAGAATTTAAAAGGACCAGCTTGTGGGACCCTGGGTGGTGTGGGTCAGGACAGAAGGGTTGGGTCATCCAGCTGCATCTATTAAGTTGTTCAGTCTGAAGTGTTATAGGGCAGTGAGACTTTACATGAAGAAGACCACTTGTGTCATGTGGTAAACTGACTTGATTATTAAATTATCATCCACACAGCTCCATATGTATTAAAGATACTTAATAGATGTTGTGGTTAGGTCATTACGTTCACTCCTCTTTACCGGTGAATTAAATTGTAGTAGTATCAGTTAATTGGTTCCGCTGTCAATCGTACATACAGTTGATGCTGGTTCCTCCTTGATGAGCAGGTTGATCAGGAGCAGTTCAACAAGATTCTGGGCTACATCAGCAGTGGGAGGAGAGAAGGAGCCAAGCTGATGTGTGGAGGAGGCGTAGCAGCAGACAGAGGGTATTTCATCCAGCCTACAGTGTTTGGGGATGTCAACGACAACATGACCATTGCCAGGGAGGAGGTATGTTAGCCTGGACTCACAGCCATCACTTTAGACAAAAAATGCTTCCAGCATTCACTGTATTGTTTTTGTCTTTGGCCGTGTTTCTTATTTTCCTTGTCTGTTTTTCGGCGCGTAACTAGTCCCAAATACTTTAAGCTACAGAAACCATTCAAAAATCATATCAAAATATTCAGCTTTTTGAGGAGATGACTATTATTTTTTAACTACAGTATATGGTGGTTTTTCAGAAATTCTCAGCTTTTCTTTTGATGTGTATTGTGTGAGGTAGAGTGGGTGACGTCACAGCTATTATGAGGGCACGTTTTTTTTTTTCTCCTTTTCTCCTCGTCACTACAGCAACAGTTTTCACTCGATCATAATTTTTTCACTAGTTTTAGTCATACTTGTCTTCTTTATGATTGTGTGTCTGGTTAAGCCATCAGACCTATACTTTAGTCTGTATCTGCCGCAAAGCACAAAGTTCTGGACTGATTATCACAGTTCAGTTGTTGTAATCTTTATCACAGTGAATGCTGCAAAGCAGCAGATAGTTTTTCATCGTTTTTTTATAATGGTCGTCTATGGGAATCATCGTTCAACTTTTTGTCAACTTGCCTCTTCGTCAGCGTCTATCATCGTCATACTTTGGTGTAGAAACTTCATTTCAACGTCAAAAGCGTCTATCATCTTTCAGCTTTATCTGTGTAAATCAGCGTCCTCATATCTTCCATACTTTTCAACTTGTGAGCATTTAAATACCGTGCGTTTTTTGTTAAATTTTCAGCTTTTCCATTAGTGTGTATTGCGTCTGCTAGAGTGCGTGATGTCACAGCTACAGTGAGAAGGTGCGCTTTTTTAAGACAGAACTTCTGTCTTTAACTCGTCACTACAGCCACAATTCTTACTCTATCAACGTAATTATTTCACTAAATCGTAGTCATAATTGTCTTCTTTCTAATGTTGTGTCTGGCTTTACCCTCAGACATATACTTTAGTCGCTATCAACCTCAAAGTGCAGAGAGATCCTTAAATTCTCCCATAGACTCTAATGATAATTTTTGTCAGATGTCTGGAGAAAAAAACAGGAGACATATTTTGAAACTGCGACTGTGGCTACAAGCTTTTGTCCTCAAACATCAAATTAACTCTAGTTGTTCAGGGAAGCCTTGGGATTCATAAAATGAAAATATTCTTGTAATAACTATTATAGTTTTGCTGGAATAAGCCTATTTATCAAGTGTCAAACTCTGCTTTTACAGAGCAGAGTGAGCCTGATTTTCCCGCCTTTCGTCTCCATGGCGACGGCGCAGCTGCAGATTTCACTGACAGGTCAAACTCCTGATGCTCAGTGTAGACAGCAGTTCCATGCTTATTACTGATTACTCAACTACACTATTGGATTGTGTAGTAATTAAGCACACACTTCTTCCAAATCCTTTCAAAATAAAAGCACCAAGCCAAATAATTAAACCATTTTTGCCTTTTAATGGTCAATTATGATTATTTAAAGACTGATTGAAAGTTGCGCTATTACCCCAACACATTTCTTCTAAATCCTTTCAAAATAAAAGCACCAACTACAATTTATCATCTTTTAAGGGCAAGAATGTGCTGGAAGCATTCACTGTTATGTTGTTGTAATATCTATTATTATTATTATTATTATTATTATTATTATTATTATGACTATTTAATTAGACTAATATACTCTTTAACAAATACCTGCAAAGGCCTTTTCCATATTCTTTCAAAATAAAAGCACCAATCCAAATTTTTAGCTTTAACAGGACTATTTATGCTTTTGAATGGGTAATCGTCAGTGGTTAATGTGACTGTTTTACAGTTTAGCTATTAGGCACATACAGCTTCTCCACATCCTTTAAAATAAAAGCCCCAATCCTGATTTTAAGATAAAGATAGGAATATTTCTGCTTTCAACAGGTTTATTATGACTAGTTATTTAGACTAATATACTGCACACACAGCATCTCCAAATCCTTTCAAAATAAAAGCCCAATTCCAGATCTTTAACTAAAGTGGCAATATTTCTATGTTCAGCTCGTGTATTGTGACTAGATATTAAGACAATTTTAATGTTTAGAAATTACCTGCACAGGTGTCCTCAATATCCTTTCAAAATAAAAGTACCTATCCAAATGTTTAGCTTTAATAGCATAAATTCTGTTTTTGAATGGTTATTTGTGCTTCCAGCATTCACTGTTATGTATATATGTGTATATGTATATGTGTGTATGTGTATATGTATATGTATATGTATATATATGTGTATATGTATATATATGTGTATATGTATATATATATGTGTATATGTATATATATATGTGTCTACTGTATCTATCTGTGTCATCTGTCTCCTATCTGGTGTCTCTGTATCTCATATATACTGTGTTCTGTGTCTCTCTCTGTGTCTATCTGTTATATCTACTGTGTCTCTCTGTCTCTCTCTGTGTCTCTCTGTATCTCTCTGTGTCTCTCTGTCTCTCTCTGTGTCTCTCGGTCTCTCTCTGTGTCTCTGTCTCTGTCCTCTCTCTGTGTCTCTCTCCCTCTCTCTTCTCTCTGTGTTCTCTGCCTGTACCCTCTGTCTCTCTCTGCTCTCTTGTATCTCTCTGGGTTCGGTCATCGTCGTGTCTTTGTCTCGTTCTCGGTCTGTCTCTCTGTCTCTACTTTCTCTCTCTGTCTCTCTCGTCTCTCTCTGTCTCTCTGTCTCTCCTATGTCTCTCGGTCTCTCTCTGTCTCTCCTTCTCTCTCTCTCTCTGTCTCTGTCTCTCTCTCTGTGTCATCTTGTCCTCTCTCTGTGTGTGTGTCTTTGTCTCTCTGTGTCTGCTCCTCTCTCTCTCTGGGTCTCTGTCTCTCATTCTCCTTTGTCTCGTCTTCTCTGTCTCTCATAGCTCTCCCCTCTCCTCTCTGTCCTCTCTCCTCGTGGTGTCTCTCTCATCTCTCTCCTTCTCTATCTCTCTCTCTCATCCTCTCCTCTCTGTCTCGCTCCTCTCTCTCTCTCTCCTCTCTCTCTCTCATCTATCTCTCTCTCTCCTGTCTCCTCTCCCTCTCTCTCTCTGTCTGTCTCTCTGTCCTCGTCTCCTCTCTGTCTGTCTCTCTGATTCGTGTCTCTCTCGGTCTGTCTCTCTGTCTGTCTCTCTCCTCCTCTCTCATTCTCTTCTCTCTCTCTCTCTGTCTGGTCCTCTGTTCTGTCTCTCTCTCCTCTCTTTCTGCCTGTCTCTCTGTCTGTTCTCTTGTCCTGGGGGGCTGTGTCTCTCTCTCTCTCTCTCTCTCTTTTCTGTCGTATCTCTCTCTCTCTCCTCTCTCTCTCGCTCTCTCTCGCTCTCTGTCTCTGTCTCTCTCTCTCTCTCTCTCTCTCTACTCTCTACTCATCTTCTCTCTCTCTCTCTGTCTCTGTCTCTGTCTCTTGTCTCTACTCTCTGTCTCTGTCTACTCTTCTGTCTCCTCTCTGTCTCGATCTTCTCTGATCGATACCTGTCTCTGTCATGTCTCTCTCCTGTCTCGTCTCCTCTCTCTCGGTCCTCTTCTGTCTCTCCTCATTGTGTGTTCTGTACTCTCTCTGTTTCTCTGTTCTCTCTGTGTCTCTCCTAGTGTCTCCTCCCCTCTCTCCCCCCTCTCTCCCCACTCTCTCTGTGTCTCTTGTCTCTTTCTCTCTGTGTCTCTGTTCTCCCGTCTCTGGTCTCTCTCTGTCTCTGTGTCTCTCTCTGTGTCTCTCTGTTCCTCTTGTGTCTCTCTCGTCCTCTCTCCTGTTGTGCTCCTCTCCTACCTGTCTCTCTCTCTATCGTTCTCCGTCTCTCTTAATTCGTCTTCTCTCTCGTGTGTCTTCGGTCTCTCTCTGGTGTTCTCTGTCTTTCTCTTGTTCTCTCTCTGTCTTGTGTCTCTCTCTCTGTCTCTCTCTCCCTCTCTCTCTCTTCTGTGATCTCTCTGTCCTTTGTCACTCTCTCCTTAGTCCGCGTTTCCTGTCTTCTCTGTCCTCTTCTCTCCCCTGCTTGTCTCTATATATATACTCATTTGAGACTCATTTGAGACGGTTTTACTGCTTAGCAATTATCTGCACATGCTTTCTCTATATCCTTTTAATTTTTTTTTGTAAATAAAAATAATGTTTGCCCTGTTCAAACCTGGGGAATAAAAACGATTCTGATTGTGAAAGGAACACATTTCATATGGTACAGGTGAAAGGGAGACTAACAACCCAACGCAGCCGAGGCTGTAGCAGCAGAGAAACGCAGATCTTTGTCCTGCATGTTGATGCATGTTTCGCCTTCCCCCAGTGTCCCTGCTCTGGGACGTGGATGGCCCCGCCCACTTTCATTCACCAGACGGACATGAAAGAGGGAATGACGAAATAAACAGCTGGTTAACTTTGTAGGAACACGGCTGTAGCTCTGCAATGTCTTTACGTGTTAAAGGTGAAAGGAGTAATAACGAAATAAACGGAATATAAAACGGAAACGCTTTCAAGCGTTTTCTGTTCACCCAAACTTGATGGGTGTACTGTCATCTTTTCAGTAATTGTATATGAATAATAAAGTTAACAAAATCTATGTTTGAAAAAACAGTGAAGAGTTCTGTGTACATGAAAGCGGGCAGAACAACGTTCGTCTATGACTCACTGCCAAAAGCAGCTGGTGAACCTCTTGGGAACATGGCTGTAGCTCTGCTAAATAATCCAGGCAGCCAGCCCTGTTAATCATTTGTTATTTTTTTTGTATGCCAACATATAAAAATGTTCAGTAATTACAACTTCTGCTTCCACCGGAATTCGAACCGGGGGTAAAAAATTGACACATCAAGGCTGGTAAACAATAAACAAACCATTACATCACGGAGGCGTTGATCCGTAGCTCTACATAACATAACATAATAACATATGTATAGGACAGCGTCATAAAGGCCAGTGTGGGGGCTGATCGCCACCTATAGGCCAAATAGACGTAACACAGCTCCAACGCGCTAAAAACCCGGTGATACGGCGCTGAAAATGCAAACAGATTGCCGTAAAGGCTGACACCTTTAAGTGCTACGACTGTACATACACTCGCAGCAATACATTGAGCATTGAAGCTTCCACTGTGCATTTTCTTATGGAAATGCTTTATCTAGTTAATGGTTACCTTTCAATCTTGAGCATCATGGGATACATGTGACACATGTCTATTTTCTCTGACAGATCTTTGGCCCAGTGATGCAGATTCTGAAGTTTAGGACACTGGAGGAGGCGATAACCAGGGCCAATGATACCAAGTACGGTCTTGCAGCTGCAGTGTTTACCAAGGACATTGACAAAGCAAACTACGTCTCGCATGGACTCCGGGCTGGCACTGTCTGGTAGGTTACACTAGAATGAACCTATTCCTCATCAGTGTCTTATTCCTCTCCTCGCCTATTGTCTGTTAAGATGTGAGATTCAAAGTGTGTGTGTTCGTGTGTGTGTGTTCGTGTTCGTGTTCTCTCCCCCGTCTAGGATAAACTGCTACAATGTGTTTGGGGTCCAAGCTCCTTTTGGCGGGTACAAAGCTTCGGGTAATGGCAGAGAGATGGGAGAGTATGGTTTGGAGAACTACACAGAAGTCAAAACGGTATTTACCTACAAACCTACCTAAAAAGGGTGACTTTTATTGATACATTACCGCAAAATACATGAATGTTCTATACAATTTACAAAACCTGTCTTTTAGTTATGACGCATTGTGATTTTATTATTGTAAATTCTGCTTCTGGTTAGTTGCAGTGCATTCTGGGTAATACTGTATCCAAGAAAAATCGTCTTTTCTGCTATTGTTAATTTGAGGCGCTCATAACCAGTTGCATGGAATAAGTCACTTGAGACAAAGGTTTAAAAAAATGTATAGATGAAATGACGCTGATTTTAAATTGTGATTTAAAATGAGCTTTAAAAAAAAAAACAGCAATGCAACTGGCGTGGAGGGAAATGTCATGCAACACTTGGAAAGTACCGTAGGGATATGTTGAACTAAAGAAGGTGTTTGTGCTGTCTGTTTTTTTTTTTATATAAATAAAGATCAGTCTCAATATG
Organism: Betta splendens; assembly: GCF_900634795.4. NCBI lineage: Eukaryota > Metazoa > Chordata > Actinopteri > Anabantiformes > Osphronemidae > Betta > Betta splendens. The sequence continues at coordinate 2,132,494 of NC_040896.2, forward strand.
TATTCATATACACAAATATTACTTGAACCTTGTTTTGTGTTGTCAGGTGACCATCAAGGTGCCACAGAAGAACTCTTAGATGTGGGGAGTCTATTCAGCATCTGGGAGCACATCGCATTTTTTAAAAATCTGCTTTGTCACACGGGCACTGTGGATTCTTGGGTTTAAAGATCCTCTATTTACTATTGTTTGAATATAAACATGATTACTCTACTCTTTGAAATATCATAAACTCAGTTGGTGATCACAGGCCTTTATATTTCAGCATTATCATAATAAATGCATCTGAAGCACACTTGGTGTCAGGTTTGCCTAGTTTCATTAATATAGCTTACTGTATTAAACAGCTAAGTATTATAATTAAACAGTTTTGAGTCCAAGAGCTTAAACAATAGCTCAGTTGTTGTAGAAATATTCAATATAGCTGAATGTAGCTGCAGAAGACATTTTTTGTTGCCTCGTTCCGGCCGAATTTCACGCTGATCTCGTCATGACATTAGCATGACTTAGGTACCATTCCACCAAGCCCCCCTACACCAGTCATGACCCCCCCCACTGTGATATACTTAAAGGTCCATGCACACTCTTTTCATGCTCCACAATGCTAAAGAATTGGACCTTGATGTCTCAGTCATGTTTCTGTAACTTTTCATGCCAAAAAGCGCTGTAGATCGCCCACACGGCCCGTCTGAAAATGTGTGTTTTAGGCTCTCGTCCACAACGCTATGTTTTAGGGGTGTGTCGCAAGCAAAGTTGATGACCACACCCCTTTTGAGGAAGCGCATAGTCGTGATCCGCCGTGGGAATCAAAAGTCATGGTCACTGAATCCATTGTAACAGCGAAACTGGCTACCTTGTCCCCGTAGTGGAGTTCAACCATATGTTTGATCCAAAATCTGACTGAAGTCGAATGGGAGGCTGTTGTAAAGTCCAATGCAACCTAATACAGCCAGTAACTGATAAACCTCCAGAAGGTAGTTTGGCGGCTGTGGCAGCGTGAGCTGCCGATGCTTATCTATGATTAAAAAAAGTAAGTATAACATTCAACTCTGACATGAAGTCAACTTTTTAGTTGACTCTAGTTGACTCTTGTTGACTGTCTGCCCTAGTAAACAATGTAGAACTGACATTATCAGATCTATGTCCTGTTCTCAGAACTGTGCCTATACTTGGTATTTGACCCTAACTAAACTGGTCAGATACTAAAGCTCTACCTTTTGGTTTTACCCTGGAATTGCGTCTTTGGTGCTAAAAATGGGGGTGGTCTTGTTAACATTTTTAACACCTTCCACAGACAGACCAAGGAGGGGGGCTGCTGACAATCAGCTCATGAGCGTCTGATAAGTGTGTGATCAGCGCTGAAAAGGGCACTGACAGTCGACTGAAATCAGCGAAAAACGAACCGCTCCATCTGTGGTTAAATTGAGAAAAGTTGGAGCTTTGGAGGAAGCATCTGCAAATAATTGCTCAATTGTAAAGAAGGCTCATTAAGTAATCATAATCAGTCAGAAAAAGGCTAACGATTTGAATTGGTACTTTTATTTTGTAAGAATTTGGAGGAACTGTGTGGGGATAATTACTAAACTATAAAATAGTCTTATTTAGTAGTTAGGATTGCTGGTTTTAAGTGGGTAACTATAAAGTTAAAGTTTTACATTGCTGCTTTTATTTTTAAAGGACTTGGCGAAGGTGTGGGCAATTGCTAGACTGTAAAACATTTATAGATTAGCAGTCATTACCCATTCAGAGGCATTTCAATTTCTAAATTGTAAAATGGTCTCATCATCCACTCACAATAAAGCAGAAATATGTCTAATTTTAGCTAAAGAGCTGAATTGGTGATTTTATTTTGAAAGCATTTGAGGAGCTGTGTGTGCTTAATAGTATTATTGAATTTCAAATGGAGGAAACTTGAAAGAAACCCTAAAAATGAAGGGTGTAAAGGTGTGCTTCATTTGATAGACTATAGCTTCATATAGCCCAAAGTTGTGAAGATATACAATACGGCTGAAAATAGCTGCAGAGGAAGTAGCTGAATTTTTAATTGAGAAATGTTTGAGCTTTAAAGGAAGTATCTACAGATGAGAAAAATAGTCTAATTAATCAAAACCAGTCAGAAGCAGAAATAGTGCTAAATAGTATTTAAAAAAATAGTGCTAGAAAATTTTGTTTAGTGCTTTTTTTACTGCACTTCGTTGCATTGTACTTGTATACAGGTATTGACAATAATGTTGAATCTAATGTGAATCTAAATATTTTGAAACGATTGGGAGTGTGCATGTGCGGGTAATTACTGAACTATAAATGTGTAGTCATAACGCATCAAATCTAGAAATGTTGCTATAAAGGTTAATTTTTTACATTTGCATTAGTGCTTTTATTTTGAAAGGATATGGAGCATGTGCATGTAATTGCTAAACAGTAAAATAGTCTTAGTACCTAGTCATGATAAACCAGTTGCTAATAGAAATATTGCTATTCTTGGCTAAAGATCTGGATTTGGTGCTTTTATTTTGAAAGGATTTGGAGGAGGTGTGTGTCCCTAATTCGTAAACGATAAAATAGTCTACTTGTCTCAATTACTCTTTCAAAAGCAAGAATAGTGCCATTAAAGCTAAAGATATGATTTGGTGCTTTTTTGGAAGGATTTGGAGGTGTGTCTTTTTAATTTTTAAACTATGAAATAGTCTTAGTACTTAGTCTCGGCTAACCTTTTAAAGGTGCAATAGTGCCATTAAAGGTAAACACTTGCATTGGTGCTTTTGTTTTTATAGGATTTGGAGGAGGTGTGCCTAATACCTAAAATTTGAAATAGTCTCATTGATTAAAGACAATTACCTGTTAAAAAGCAAAAAAAAAGTCCTGGATGAGTGTGTATGACTAATGCATTTAAAACTGCAGGGCATCCCACTTAGGAGGGACGGAACCATTTTCCGATAGCCCCTCGCAGACCTGAGTGGATGAATGTGGAGAGATGTAGTTGGGAAGCAAGGCACCGGGGTCCGCAGAGCCAGGATCCAGAGTAGCTCTGCTACCCATCCCACCACCCCCCACAACCCCAAGCCAGGAAGAGATAGACAAGACCCAGGGGCTGCAGTACTACTGCCCAGGCGCCACACGCAGCACAGCCAGGCACCCCCAGAGAAACCACACAGGGTACCCAGGTCTCCATCCCCAGGTCGCCCCCGCACACTGGCAGGGAAGCCCGCCTCCACTCCCCTGAGACAGGCACACGCCAACCCTCAAAATGGCCCTACTCTGGCACCGGACTACCAGTCCCAGTAGCCACCACACCCCCACTGCAGGGGACCCATGTGGTTGCCCCAGAATCCACCAGCCCCTTTGCCCCGGTTCCTTAAGCAAGCAGGCATTCCCAACCACCAGGCACCCCACCACCACCACCGCACCAGACATGGTGCAGCACCCGAGCTACACGCATCTCTACCTGGAAATTAAATCAGAGTATAGTTTTGGTTATTGATTTGAACAAGCAGACAATTTGTGGTGGTGTAATCTAACAAGCTTTTCAAGTACTGAGTAATGCTGTTGTGGAAAAAATACCACAAGAGCTTCTGATGACTTAATGAAAAGAAGAATTCAAAAAGTTGTCTTTGTGAATTTATTTCTGCAAATGCATATAGGAAAAATTAAAAGAAAAGAAAAGCACCCATGTGGAGAGAACAAGTTGATGCTCACACAAGGTGCCCACTAAAGTTTTCTGACATCTTCTCCTGTCCCGGGTTTTTAAGCCTACAGATAACACAAAACCTCCACACATGAGCTCAAATAGTTTAGGACAATTTGCCAAGTCTACATGAGCAAAGATGAGAAAAGAGGAAGGCCTTACTCAAGGAGTAACTCAAAGGAGTAGTAATATGTTCCTTGTCTAAGTCAAACACTACGTCACAGGGTCATCAAGTCAGACAGTCAGACACTGTCCCACAGTGATCAAATTAGAACGAGGCTTCCTGTCAGAGGCTTGCTGCAATATATTTGAACAATGCATAGAATGTTTAAGGATGCATATGATCAACACTTAAGAATATGAACATGAATCAGAAACAATCAGATGATCAGCATTAAGGGATAATGTAAAATTTCCATCACAAATGTTTAATTTCTTTTAGTTTTCCAGTTCATGAGAATGATTTCCTTTGCGACACAGAGGACAGAAAGGAGTGTGTGTGATGAGTTTCTCTAGGTCAAGCCCACTTAGATCTCCTAGAAGACAAAGTGCAGGGGCTGCTGGGATTTGACAGCTTAACCAGGTTGCCAGGTGTTCACATACTCTTTATTATATATATTTGAGTTTGTGAGACCCATTTGGAACATCCTTTGTACTGTATGTGTTCTATGAAAAATTCTATATTGTATTAGTTGTTGTGGCGGATTCAAATGAATAGTTTGATATTAATGCAGAAACAATAATATTCCTTGAAGTTAGGGCACCAGGGGCCCGCTTCAAGAAGGAGGTTTAACAAACTCTGAGTTAAAACGAAACTCTGAGTTGATTTACTCTGAGTTTGCAAACCTGGAGTTTTCGGTTCCAGAACAGCTGAAAAGAGTTGGTTTAAGCAACTCTGAGTTGACTGACTCAGAGTTAAGCGCGTGCACCGCGACGATACAAAGCCCTGATCAATGGAGTGAAGATATTACGAGTCACCATGGCAACAGGACAACAAAGTACATCCGGAAATGGATATGATACCTCAAGCATATAGCGTCTACGAGTCTATATTCCGTAGAAAAGGCAACACGGCTGCAGCGGTGAAAGAGAAAGAATTAGCTTGGAAGAAAATAGCTCCTTGAGTCAATGCGTAAGTTTACATTTTAATCATAGTGTTCAGCGTAACTAAATACTAAATAATTTTAGTATTGTTATTTTTCACTCGTAAAGTAAGGACTTTTTCACTCATCTAAGGCGTTACTTCAGTAATTGCAAATACCGACGTTTGTATGAATTAAAAGTGCAGTGTTATGTCTATGCATTTTTAAAATTCCTGTTGTGGTTGATGTGGGATTTGTAAAGTAATGATAATTCAATAATCCAATACCTTTTATGGAGAGCAATTATTACATTAATCTAATTAGGTTTTTAAAATTTACCCAAAACACGTAATAATGTAAGAAATTAATTTCAGTTTTTATGTAGGCGCAATCCTGCAGACATAGAAGAACGTGGCTAAAAATGAAATGTAAAAACATAATTCAAACAGGTATAAGGCACCATCATGTCATGGGTGTAGACTACCTGACTTTACAATATTTGACATATTAAATAACTAAATAGCATGCAGAGTATAGTAGTGCAGCAGCATTTTCAACATGGTTGTAATGTTTTCACACAGTTAAACATTTGACTTCTACTCAGCCAACAGAAAGAAGGCAGAGGCTAGAACAACTGGTGGAGGACCTGCACCTCCACCTCTGACCCAGGATGTTGTAAGTATACTACTAAATAAAGCTTAAATTATAAGCAGTATTATAAAGTGTAATATTAATAGAGTTTATACACATCACATGATTTCTGATGTTTGTGTTGCGTAGCCTAAAGGATTTAACTTGATCTCCAAGTATAGTGTCTCCAAGTATAGTCAGTCACATTCTGCTGCACAGATGCACACAGTTCAGTGATGTTCAGTAAATGCCCGAGTTCAATTTTGTAAGAGTAATGAGGAACATGTCATTTCAAGATGTCATGTAACTCTAAATCTTCTGTATTTTAAGTTACCGGTTATTGAGTTGTATAAACTAAATCTCAAGGAAATGTTATACTTGTACCACAAGATTGAAAAGCCAGATCTAGAAATTGAAATTCCCAAACACAAGCTGGAGATGAGTGTATAGTTAAAGGTGAATTGTATGAATTATTGGAAGAATCATAAAATCTAACAATTGCCTTTTGTATTTGTAGGAAATGAAAAAAAAATAAATTATGATTTACATCTATTCAGTTTCTTTTATTGGTGGTGGTGATGGTTGATTAAGACATTAAAGCAAATCTGTCCATCCACTCTGCAGATCACTGTGATGGAAGGAGTCTTCCTCAGGGTCTTGTATTTTTAGGGCAGGGTGTTGCTCCTCTCTAATAATTGCAATAATGTGGAGAACAACACATGCCACATTAATGTCACAGGCCTCTCAGCTGTTACCCTGAGGTGACGTAGGCACTGAAGACGTGCTTTCAACAGGTCTATGGTCATTTCCACCCGGGCTCTTGTTCTGCAGTGACAAAGCGCTGCTGGGGGCCTGCTTCAGGTTCTGGCTGAGGGGTCAGTAGTGTGGGCTGCCATTAACCCTTATCTCCATCAGAAAGTCGTCAATCTCTCCTAGAAGAAAGTTCACATTAGTTTAGTGCTGCATAGAAGTGTTCCTGTGAGTGTGTAGTGCATGCATTGAAATAAGTGTATAGGACATACATGTACTTACCACAGTGCAGCCTGTTCTTTAGGGTTGACTCACTATATATTCATGAGTTCACGTTTATGATATGTGCAGCATCACATATGATCTTGGTGATGTAAACAATGTAATGTCAGTTACAGTGACCATTAGAAAGAGTAGTCAGTGCACCTGCACATTTATCAGTTTATTTCAGATCACAGCAAGATATTATTAACTGATCATCATTTTTCAGATTAGCCTCAATGAAACAAATTGATTACCACATACCTGCAATCCTGTGAAACTCCTCTTTAATGGCTTTAAGGAGTTTGTGTCAAGGAAAGCGCTTGAGGTCGAACTTTTCTAACACAGTGGCTTCACTAATGTGCTCAGCATCTCCAAAGTTATAAAGAAAACTACCGTTTGCAAAAAAAAAAGGAAACGCAACACAAAGAATCTGTTCGGATGTAAAAGCACGGCCACGAAGGGTGATGTGTTTGACGTATGGGTGAATAATATTATAAATATATGTATGGAGTCTCGAGAAAAACGTTACCGCTCAAAAAAATATGCACGGCGATATGACAGAAAATTAACTCGTGGCGTTAAAATCCTCTCGCGGCGTAAATTCAATGCCGTGTGAATTAATACAGCGTCCTCATCTACAGGATCCTCTAGAAACGGACATTTTGGTCTCTGCGCGAAGGAAACAGGTGAAATCTATGAATGAACTGAAAGATTAAACGAGGTATTTAAACACTGTTCACTTTAAAAAGGGGCCGAGACAGAAGGAAACTCTGGGTTTCCCGAATAAAACCTGCTCGCGACCAGGTTAGGTTCACAGAGTCAGTTGCCAAAGTAACTGACTCTGAGTTTCGATTACCTCGCTTCTTAAAACGGGCTTAAACTTACCCCGCTTTACGGGTTTAAGTAACCTCGCTTTCTGAAACCGAAAACTCAGAGTTTTCCTCATTTCAGGGTTAACAAACTCAGAGTTTCCACAAAACCACCTTCTTGAAACGGGCCCCAGGTTTGTTTTAAAGCTGAAACCACGCTCGTATCAATCTAGTCAATGCCAGATGTCAATTCAATGAGTTACCAGTTATGAACAACAATGACAACTTTTTATGCGATAAAACCAAATCAGTCTCTAATGTCCTGAATTCTTGCCTCTGCTTCAATCTGAAGAACAATGCACACAAAACCAGATTCCTGGTTGCCTGGATGAGTCTCAGGCCTCTTCAGAAGAGGTTCTCCCACGTCAAACGAGTCACTGTGTGAATTCAGAGCGTTTCTTCCTCCGTTTGAGTTCAGTTTACTGTGATACGAGTCTTTGTTCAGAAAATGTGTCGACTGTGTTGATTCTTTACTGCTACTTACTTCACGAATTAATGTAAACACTTACAGCAAGAGTTGAGAACTCTTCTTGCGGTTTTCAAAAAACACTCAATGTTAGACTTGAGATTGGACCCCTCGTTAAAGAATTTGCAACTCCTTTACAAAAGGACTAAAAGAAAAAAAATCTCATTAGAGGCAAGTGCAATTTAATTTCTGAAGGGAAGCTATCAGTCTGTCAGCCCTAAGACTCTAAAGGAAGGGGGATAAATAATAAATAGTTTTATGGGTAAAATGTTTAAGACATTTGAATTTGATTTCAGTTACATATCCGTCTTCTCGGATGAGAAAAAACATCAAGCGTGAGTTGAAGGCGAGCGCTAAGCTTCCTGTGCAGCATCGAGCTAAAGCAGCACTTCGTCCTTCCCGCCGCGGCGGGGAGTCCTTTTTAATTTATTTGTGGTAAAAAAAAAAGAATAAAATACCAGAACACGAGTAAAGACGTGAGACAGACATAGTGTGTAAGGACGACTAAACGATCACAGAGCGACTGAGCGCCAACGCGCGTGCGCTCGGCCATCTTGTTTACAGGAATCAAACAATAAGGAAAGAAAAGAGTTAGTTCAACGTGCACTCGGTCAACTCTGCAGCGCGAGAGCTTGAAAAGTGAAACCATCGCGCAGGTGGTGGCAAATCCCTGAAATTGTGCACGGCATGTTCGCAGCCATTGCCTCCGGTCCGGACATATTTATACAAGCGAAATCTCTCCAGTCCTCTTAATTTGCACGAT